>NW_026090253.1:0-23131 GCF_024586455.1 Bactrocera neohumeralis
TTACTGAAGATGACCTAAAGCCATAACGACAGTGCATTTGGAAGAATTCGACAATCTTATATTTATGTATAAAGTCCATTTTCTTGTATATACACATTAAGCAGTCGATATTGAGTTGCTATAAATCATTGATTTAACATCTTTAAGTTAATTAACCTTCTTCATCTTACTGAAGTTGACATAAAGCCATAACGGCAGTGCATTTGGAAGAATTCGACAATCTTATATTCAGGTATAAAGTCGATTTTCTTGTATATACACATTAAGCAGTCGATATTGAGTTGCTTTAAATCATTAATTTAACATCTTTAAGTTAATTTACCTTCTTCATCTTACTGAAGATGACATAAAGCCATAACGGCAGTGCATTTGGAAGAATTCGACAATCTTATATTCAGGTATAAAGTCGATTTTCTTGTATATACACATTAAGCAGTCGATATTGAGTTGCTTTAAATCATTAATTTAACATAGTTAAGATAACAAACCTTCTTCAGCTTACTGAAGTTGACATAAAGCCATAACGGCAGTGCATTTGGAAGAATTCGACAATCTTGTATTCAAGTATAAAGTCGATTTTCTTGTAGTTACACATTTAGCAGGCGATACTGAATTGCCTTAAATCATTAATTTAACATCATTTAAGTTAATTTACCTTCTTCATCTTACTGAAGTTGACATAAAGCCATAACGGCAGTGCATTTGGAAGAATTCGACAATCTTATATTCAGGTATAAAGTCGATTTTCTTGTATATACACATTTAGCAGTCGATATTGAGTTGCTTTAAATCATTAATTTAACATATTAAGTTAATTTACCTTCTTCATCTTATTGAAGTTGACATAAAGCCATAACGGCAGTGCATTTGGAAGAATTCGACAATCTTATATTCAGGTATAAAGTCGATTTTCTTGTATATATACATTAAGCAGTCGATATTGAGTTGCTTTAAATCATTAATTTAACATCTTTAAGTTAATTTACCTTCTTCATCTTACTGAAGTTGACATAAAGCCATAACGGCAGTGCATTTGGAAGAATTCGACAATCTTATATTCAGGTATAAAGTCGATTTTCTTGTATATACACATTAAGCAGTCGATATTGAGTTGCTTTAAATCATTAATTTAACATCTTTAAGTTAATTTACCTTCTTCATCTTACTGAAGTTGACATAAAGCCATAACGGCAGTGCATTTGGAAGAATTCGACAATCTATATTCAGGTATAAAGTCGATTTTCTTGTATATACACATTTAGCAGTCGATATTGAGTTGCTTTAAATCATTAATTTAACATCTTTAAGTTAATTTACCTTCTTCATCTTACTGAAGTTGACATAAAGCCATAACGGCAGTGCATTTGGAAGAATTCGACAATCTTATATTCAGGTATAAAGTCGATTTTCTTGTATATACACATTTAAGCAGTCGATATTGAGTTGCTTTAAATCATTAATTTAACATCTTTAAGTTAATTTACCTTCTTCATCTTACTGAAGTTGACATAAAGCCATAACGGCAGTGCATTTGGAAGAATTCGACAATCTTATATTCAGGTATAAAGTCGATTTTCTTGTATATATACATTTAAGCAGTCGATATTGAGTTGCTTTAAATCATTAATTTAACATCTTTAAGTTAATTTACCTTCTTCATCTTACTGAAGTTGACATAAAGCCATAACGGCAGTGCATTTGGAAGAATTCGACAATCTTATATTCAGGTATAAAGTCCATTTTCTTGTATATACACATTAAGCAGTCGATATTGAGTTGCTTTAAATCATTAATTTAACATCTTTAAGTTAATTTACCTTCTTCATCTTACTGAAGTTGACATAAAGCCATAACGGCAGTGCATTTGGAAGAATTCGATAATCTTATATTCAGGTATAAAGTCGATTTTCTTGTATATACACATTTAGCAGTCGATATTGAGTTGCTTTAAATCATTAATTTAACATCTTTAAGTTAATTTACCTTCTTCATCTTACTGAAGTTGACATAAAGCCATAACGGCAGTGCATTTGGAAGAATTCGACAATCTTATATTCAGGTATAAAGTCGATTTTCTTGTATATACACATTTAGCAGTCGATATTGAGTTGCTTTAAATCATTAATTTAACATCTTTAAGTTAATTTACCTTCTTCATCTTATTGAAGTTGACATAAAGCCATAACGGCAGTGCATTTGGAAGAATTCGATAATCTTATATTCAGGTATAAAGTCGATTTTCTTGTATATACACATTAAGCAGTCGATATTGAGTTGCTTTAAATCATTAATTTAACATCTTTAAGTTAATTTACCTTCTTCATCTTATTGAAGTTGACATAAAGCCATAACGGCAGTGCATTTGGAAGAATTCGATAATCTCATATTCAGGTATAAAGTCGATTTTCTTGTATATACACATTTAGCAGTCGATATTGAGTTGCTTTAAATCATTAATTTAACATCTTTAAGTTAATTTACCTTCTTCATCTTACTGAAGTTGACATAAAGCCATAACGGCAGTGCATTTGGAAGAATTCGACAATCTTATATTCAGGTAAAAGTCGATTTTCTTGTATATACACATTAAGCAGTCGATATTGAGTTGCTTTAAATCATTAATTTAACATCTTTAAGTTAATTTACCTTCTTCATCTTACTGAAGTTGACATAAAGCCATAACGGCAGTGCATTTGGAAGAATTCGACAATCTTATATTCAGGTATAAAGTCGATTTTCTTGTATATACACATTTAGCAGTCGATATTGAGTTGCTTTAAATCATTAATTTAACATCTTTAAGTTAATTTACCTTCTTCATCTTACTGAAGTTGACATAAAGCCATAACGGCAGTGCATTTGGAAGAATTCGACAATCTTATATTCAGGTATAAAGTCGATTTTCTTGTATATACACATTTAGCAGTCGATATTGAGTTGCTTTAAATCATTAATTTAACATCTTTAAGTTAATTTACCTTCTTCATCTTACTGAAGTTGACATAAAGCCATAACGGCAGTGCATTTGGAAGAATTCGACAATCTTATATTCAGGTATAAAGTCATTTTCTTGTATATACACATTAAGCAGTCGATATTGAGTTGCTTTAAATCATTAATTTAACATCTTTAAGTTAATTTACCTTCTTCATCTTACTGAAGTTGACATAAAGCCATAACGGCAGTGCATTTGGAAAAATTCGATAAATCTTATATTCAGGTATAAAGTCGATTTTCTTGTATATACACATTTAGCAGTCGATATTGAGTTGCTTTAAATCATTAATTTAACATCTTTAAGTTAATTTACCTTCTTCATCTTACTGAAGTTGACATAAAGCCATAACGGCAGTGCATTTGGAAGAATTCGATAATCTTATATTCAGGTAAAAGTCGATTTTCTTGTATATACACATTTAGCAGTCGATATTGAGTTGCTTTAAATCATTAATTTAACATCTTTAAGTTAATTTACCTTCTTCATCTTACTGAAGTTGACATAAAGCCATAACGGCAGTGCATTTGGAAGAATTCGACAATCTTATATTCAGGTATAAAGTCGATTTTCTTGTATATACACATTTAGCAGTCGATATTGAGTTGCTTTAAATCATTAATTTAACATCTTTAAGTTAATTTACCTTCTTCATCTTATTGAAGTTGACATAAAGCCATAACGGCAGTGCATTTGGAAGAATTCGACAATCTTATATTCAGGTATAAAGTCGATTTTCTTGTATATACACATTAAGCAGTCGATATTGAGTTGCTTTAAATCATTAATTTAACATCTTTAAGTTAATTTACCTTCTTCATCTTACTGAAGTTGACATAAAGCCATAACGGCAGTGCATTTGGAAGAATTCGACAATCTTATATTCAGGTATAAAGTCGATTTTCTTGTATATACACATTAAGCAGTCGATATTGAGTTGCTTTAAATCATTAATTTAACATCTTTAAGTTAATTTACCTTCTTCATCTTACTGAAGTTGACATAAAGCCATAACGGCAGTGCATTTGGGAAGAATTCGACAATCTTATATTCAGGTATAAAGTCGATTTTCTTGTATATACACATTTAGCAGTCGATATTGAGTTGCTTTAAATCATTAATTTAACATCTTTAAGTTAATTTACCTTCTTCATCTTACTGAAGTTGACATAAAGCCATAACGGCAGTGCATTTGGAAGAATTCGACAATCTTATATTCAGGTATAAAGTCGATTTTCTTGTATATACACATTTAGCAGTCGATATTGAGTTGCTTTAAATCATTAATTTAACATCTTTAAGTTAATTTACCTTCTTCATCTTACTGAAGTTGACATAAAGCCATAACGGCAGTGCATTTGGAAGAATTCGACAATCTTATATTCAGGTATAAAGTCGATTTTCTTGTATATACACATTTAGCAGTCGATATTGAGTTGCTTAAATCATTAATTTAACATCTTTAAGTTAATTTACCTTCTTCATCTTATTGAAGTTGACATAAAGCCATAACGGCAGTGCATTTGGAAGAATTCGACAATCTTATATTCAGGTATAAAGTCCATTTTCTTGTATATACACATTAGCAGTCGATATTGAGTTGCTTTAAATCATTAATTTAACATCTTTAAGTTAATTTAACCTTCTTCATCTTACTGAAGTTGACATAAAGCCATAACGGCAGTGCATTTGGAAGAATTCGACAATCTTATATTCAGGTATAAAGTCGATTTTCTTGTATATACACATTAAGCAGTCGATATTGAGTTGCTTTAAATCATTAATTTAACATCTTTAAGTTAATTTACCTTCTTCATCTTACTGAAGTTGACATAAAGCCATAACGGCAGTGCATTTGGAAGAATTCGACAATCTTATATTCAGGTATAAAGTCGATTTTCTTGTAATACACATTAAGCAGTCGATATTGAGTTGCTTTAAATCATTAATTTAACATCTTTAAGTTAATTTACCTTCTTCATCTTACTGAAGTTGACATAAAGCCATAACGGCAGTGCATTTGGAAGAATTCGACAATCTTATATTCAGGTATAAAGTCGATTTTCTTGTATATACACATTAAGCAGTCGATATTGAGTTGCTTTAAATCATTAATTTAACATATTTAAATTAATTTACCTTCTTCATCTTACTGAAGTTGACATAAAGCCATAACGGCAGTGCATTTGGAAGAATTCGACAATCTTATATTCAGGTATAAAGTCGATTTTCTTGTATATACACATTTAGCAGTCGATATTGAGTTGCTTTAAATCATTAATTTAACATATTTAAGATAACAAACCTTCTTCATCTTACTGAAGTTGACATAGAGCCATAACGGCAGTGCATTTGGAAAAATTCGATAATCTTATATTCAGGTAAAAAGTCGATTTTCTTGTATATACACATTAAGCAGTCGATATTGAGTTGCTTTAAATCATTAATTTAACATCTTTAAGTTAATTTACCTTCTTCATCTTACTGAAGTTGACATAAAGCCATAACGGCAGTGCATTTGGAAAAATTCGATAATCTCATATTCAGGTAAAAAGTCGATTTTCTTGTATATACACATTTAGCAGTCGATATTGAGTTGCTTTAAATCATTAATTTAACATCTTTAAGTTAATTTACCTTCTTCATCTTACTGAAGTTGACATAAAGCCATAACGGCAGTGCATTTGGAAGAATTCGATAATCTTGTATTCAGGTAAAAAGTCGATTTTCTTGTATATACACATTTAGCAGTCGATATTGAATTTCCTTAAATCATTAATTTAACATAATTAAGTTAATTTACCTTCTTCATCTTACTGAAGTTGACATAAAGCCATAACGGCAGTGCATTTGGAAAAATTCGATAATCTCATATTCAGGTAAAAAGTCGATTTTCTTGTATATACACATTTAGCAGTCGATATTGAGTTGCTTTAAATCATTAATTTAACATCTTTAAGTTAATTTACCTTCTTCATCTTACTGAAGTTGACATAAAGCCATAACGGCAGTGCATTTGGGAGAATTCGACAATCTTATATTCAGGTATAAAGTCGATTTTCTTGTATATACACATTTAGCAGTCGATATTGAATTGCCTTTAATCATTAATTTAGCATAATTAAGTTAACTAACCTTCTTCATCTTACTGAAGTTGACATAAAGCCATAACGGCAGTGCATGTGGAAAACTTCGATAATCTCATATTCAGGTAAAAAGTCGATTTTCTTGTATATACACATTAAGCAGTCGATATTGAGTTGCTTTAAATCATTAATTTAACATCTTTAAGTTAAATTACCTTCTTCATCTTACTGAAGTTGACATAAAGCCATAACGGCAGTGCATTTGGAAAAATTCGATAATCTCATATTCAGGTAAAAAGTCGATTTTCTTGTATATACACATTTAGCAGTCGATATTTAGTTGCTTTAAATCATTAATTTAACATCTTTAAGTTAATTTACCTTCTTCATCTTACTGAAGTTGACATAAAGCCATAACGGCAGAGCATTTGGGAGAATTCGACAATCTTATATTCAGGTATAAAGTCGATTTTCTTGTATATACACATTTAGCAGTCGATATTGAATTGCCTTTAATCATTAATTTAGCATAATTAAGTTAACTAACCTTCTTCATCTTACTGAAGTTGACATAAAGCCATAACATTATATTCAGGTATAAAGTCGATTTTCTTGTATATACACATTAAGCAGTCGATATTGAATTGCCTTTAATCATTAATTTAGCATAATTAAGTTAACTAACCTTCTTCATCTTACTGAAGTTGACATAAATCCATAACGGCAGTGCATTTGGAAGAATTCGACAATCTTATGTTCAAGTATAAAGTCGATTTTCTTGTATAAACACATTTAGCAGTCGATACTGAGTTGCTTTAAATCATTAATTTAACATATTTAAGTTAATTAACCTTCTTCATCTTCTTGAAGTTGACATAAAGCCATAACGCCAGTGCAGTTGGAAGAATTCGACAATCTTATATTCAGGTATAAAGTCGATTTTCTTGTATATACACATTAAGCAGTCGATATTGAGTTGCTTTAAATCATTAATTTAACATATTTAAGTTAATTAACCTTCTTCATCTTCTTGAAGTTGACATAAAGCCATAACGGCAGTGCATTTGGAAGAATTCGACAATCTTATATTCAGGTATAAAGTCGATTTTCTTGTATATACACATTAAGCAGTCGATATTGAGTTGCTTTAAATCATTAATTTAACATCTTTAAGTTAATTTACCTTCTTCATCTTACTGAAGTTGACATAAAGCCATAACGGCAGTGCATTTGGAAGAATTCGACAATCTTATATTCAGGTATAAAGTCGATTTTCTTGTATATACACATTTAGCAGTCGATATTGAGTTGCTTTAAATCATTAATTTAACATCTTTAAGTTAATTTACCTTCTTCATCTTACTGAAGTTGACATAAAGCCATAACGGCAGTGCATTTGGAAGAATTCGACAATCTTATATTCAGGTATAAAGTCGATTTTCTTGTATATACACATTTAGCAGTCGATATTGAGTTGCTTTAAATCATTAATTTAACATCTTTAAGTTAATTTACCTTCTTCATCTTACTGAAGTTGACATAAAGCCATAACGGCAGTGCATTTGGAAGAATTCGACAATCTTATATTCAGGTATAAAGTCGATTTTCTTGTATATACACATTTAGCAGTCGATATTGAGTTGCTTTAAATCATTAATTTAACATCTTTAAGTTAAATTACCTTCTTCATCTTACTGAAGTTGACATAAAGCCATAACGGCAGTGCATTTGGAAGAATTCGACAATCTTATATTCAGGTATAAAGTCGATTTTCTTGTATATACACATTAAGCAGTCGATATTGAGTTGCTTTAAATCATTAATTTAACATCTTTAAGTTAATTTACCTTCTTCATCTTCTTGAAGTTGACATAAAGCCATAACGGCAGTGCATTTGGAAGAATTCGACAATCTTATATTCAGGTATAAAGTCGATTTTCTTGTATATACACATTAAGCAGTCGATATTGAGTTGCTTTAAATCATTAATTTAACATCTTTAAGTTAATTTACCTTCTTCATCTTACTGAAGTTGACATAAAGCCATAACGGCAGTGCATTTGGAAGAATTCGACAATCTTATATTCAGGTATAAAGTCGATTTTCTTGTATATACACATTTAGCAGTCGATATTGAGTTGCTTTAAATCATTAATTTAACATCTTTAAGTTAATTTACCTTCTTCATCTTACTGAAGTTGACATAAAGCCATAACGGCAGTGCATTTGGAAGAATTCGACAATCTTATATTCAGGTATAAAGTCGATTTTCTTGTATATACACATTTAGCAGTCGATATTGAGTTGCTTTAAATCATTAATTTAACATCTTTAAGTTAATTTACCTTCTTCATCTTACTGAAGTTGACATAAAGCCATAACGGCAGTGCATTTGGAAGAATTCGACAATCTTATATTCAGGTATAAAGTCGATTTTCTTGTATATACACATTTAGCAGTCGATATTGAGTTGCTTTAAATCATTAATTTAACATCTTTAAGTTAATTTACCTTCTTCATCTTACTGAAGTTGACATAAAGCCATAACGGCAGTGCATTTGGAAGAATTCGACAATCTTATATTCAGGTATAAAGTCGATTTTCTTGTATATACACATTTAGCAGTCGATATTGAGTTGCTTTAAATCATTAATTTAACATCTTTAAGTTAATTTACCTTCTTCATCTTACTGAAGTTGACATAAAGCCATAACGGCAGTGCATTTGGAAGAATTCGACAATCTTATATTCAGGTAAAAGTCGATTTTCTTGTATATACACATTTAGCAGTCGATATTGAGTTGCTTTAAATCATTAATTTAACATCTTTAAGTTAATTTACCTTCTTCATCTTACTGAAGTTGACATAAAGCCATAACGGCAGTGCATTTGGAAGAATTCGACAATCTTATATTCAGGTATAAAGTCGATTTTCTTGTATATACACATTTAGCAGTCGATATTGAGTTGCTTTAAATCATTAATTTAACATCTTTAAGTTATTTACCTTCTTCATCTTACTGAAGTTGACATAAAGCCATAACGGCAGTGCATTTGGAAGAATTCGACAATCTTATATTCAGGTATAAAGTCGATTTTCTTGTATATACACATTAAGCAGTCGATATTGAGTTGCTTTAAATCATTAATTTAACATCTTTAAGTTAATTTACCTTCTTCATCTTACTGAAGTTGACATAAAGCCATAACGGCAGTGCATTTGGAAGAATTCGACAATCTTATATTCAGGTATAAAGTCGATTTTCTTGTATATACACATTAAGCAGTCGATATTGAGTTGCTTTAAATCATTAATTTAACATCTTTAAGTTAATTTACCTTCTTCATCTTACTGAAGTTGACATAAAGCCATAACGGCAGTGCATTTGGAAGAATTCGACAATCTTATATTCAGGTAAAAAGTCGATTTTCTTGTATATACACATTTAGCAGTCGATATTGAGTTGCTTTAAATCATTAATTTAACATCTTTAAGTTAATTTACCTTCTTCATCTTACTGAAGTTGACATAAAGCCATAACGGCAGTGCATTTGGAAGAATTCGACAATCTTATATTCAGGTATAAAGTCGATTTTCTTGTATATACACATTTAAGCAGTCGATATTGAGTTGCTTTAAATCATTAATTTAACATCTTTAAGTTAATTTACCTTCTTCATCTTACTGAAGTTGACATAAAGCCATAACGGCAGTGCATTTGGAAAATTCGACAATCTTATATTCAGGTAAAAAGTCGATTTTCTTGTATATACACATTAAGCAGTCGATATTGAGTTGCTTTAAATCATTAATTTAACATCTTTAAGTTAATTTACCTTCTTCATCTTACTGAAGTTGACATAAAGCCATAACGGCAGTGCATTTGGAAAAATTCGATAATCTTATATTCAGGTAAAAAGTCGATTTTCTTGTATATACACATTTAGCAGTCGATATTGAGTTGCTTTAAATCATTAATTTAACATCTTTAAGTTAATTTACCTTCTTCATCTTACTGAAGTTGACATAAAGCCATAACGGCAGTGCATTTGGAAGAATTCGACAATCTTATATTCAGGTATAAAGTCGATTTTCTTGTATATACACATTTAGCAGTCGATATTGAGTTGCTTTAAATCATTAATTTAACATCTTTAAGTTAATTAACCTTCTTCATCTTACTGAAGTTGACATAAAGCCATAACGGCAGTGCATTTGGAAGAATTCGACAATCTTATATTCAGGTATAAAGTCGATTTTCTTGTATATACACATTTAAGCAGTCGATATTGAGTTGCTTTAAATCATTAATTTAACATCTTTAAGTTAATTTACCTTCTTCATCTTACTGAAGTTGACATAAAGCCATAACGGCAGTGCATTTGGAAAGAATTCGACAATCTTATATTCAGGTATAAAGTCGATTTTCTTGTATATACACATTAAGCAGTCGATATTGAGTTGCTTTAAATCATTAATTTAACATCTTTAAGTTAATTTACCTTCTTCATCTTACTGAAGTTGACATAAAGCCATAACGGCAGTGCATTTGGAAGAATTCGACAATCTTATATTCAGGTATAAAGTCGATTTTCTTGTATATACACATTAAGCAGTCGATATTGAGTTGCTTTAAATCATTAATTTAACATCTTTAAGTTAATTTACCTTCTTCATCTTACTGAAGTTGACATAAAGCCATAACGGCAGTGCATTTGGAAGAATTCGACAATCTTATATTCAGGTATAAAGTCGATTTTCTTGTATATACACATTAAGCAGTCGATATTGAGTTGCTTTAAATCATTAATTTAACATCTTTAAGTTAATTTACCTTCTTCATCTTACTGAAGTTGACATAAAGCCATAACGGCAGTGCATTTGGAAGAATTCGACAATCTTATATTCAGGTATAAAGTCGATTTTCTTGTATATACACATTAAGCAGTCGATATTGAGTTGCTTTAAATCATTAATTTAACATCTTTAAGTTAATTTACCTTCTTCATCTTCTTGAAGTTGACATAAAGCCATAACGGCAGTGCATTTGGAAGAATTCGACAATCTTATATTCAGGTATAAAGTCGATTTTCTTGTATATACACATTAAGCAGTCGATATTGAGTTGCTTTAAATCATTAATTTAACATCTTTAAGTTAATTTACCTTCTTCATCTTACTGAAGTTGACATAAAGCCATAACGGCAGTGCATTTGGAAGAATTCGACAATCTTATATTCAGGTATAAAGTCGATTTTCTTGTATATACACATTTAGCAGTCGATATTGAGTTGCTTTAAATCATTAATTTAACATCTTTAAGTTAATTTACCTTCTTCATCTTACTGAAGTTGACATAAAGCCATAACGGCAGTGCATTTGGAAGAATTCGACAATCTTATATTCAGGTATAAAGTCGATTTTCTTGTATATACACATTAAGCAGTCGATATTGAGTTGCTTTAAATCATTAATTTAACATCTTTAAGTTAATTTACCTTCTTCATCTTACTGAAGTTGACATAAAGCCATAACGGCAGTGCATTTGGAAGAATTCGACAATCTTATATTCAGGTATAAAGTCGATTTTCTTGTATATACACATTAAGCAGTCGATATTGAGTTGCTTTAAATCATTAATTTAACATCTTTAAGTTAATTTACCTTCTTCATCTTACTGAAGTTGACATAAAGCCATAACGGCAGTGCATTTGGAAAAATTCCATACGCTCATATACACGTAACATGTCGCTTTTCTTGTATATACACATTATGCAGTCGATATTTAGTTGCTTTAAATCATTAATTTAACATCTTTAAGTTAATTTACCTTCTTCATCTTACTGAAGTTGACATAAAGCCATAACGGCAGTGCATTTGGGAGAATTCGACAATCTTATATTCAGGTATAAAGTCGATTTTCTTGTATATACACATTAAGCAGTCGATATTGAGTTGCTTTAAATCATTAATTTAACATCTTTAAGTTAATTAACCTTCTTCATCTTACTGAAGTTGACATAAAGCCATAACGGCAGTGCATTTGGAAGAATTCGACAATCTTATATTCAGGTATAAAGTCGATTTTCTTGTATATACACATTCAGCAATCGATATTGAGTTGCTTCAAATCATTAATTTAACATAGTTAAGATAACAAACCTTCTTCAGCTTACTGAAGTTGACATAAAGCCATAACGGCAGTGCATTTGGATGAATTCGACAATCTTATATTCAGGTATAAAGTCGATTTTCTTGTATATACACATTCAGTAATCGATATTGAGTTGCTTCAAATCATTAATTTAAGATAGTTAAGATAACAAACCTTCTTCAGCTTACTGAAGTTGACATAAAGCCATAACGGCAGTGCATTTGGAAGAATTCGACAATCTTATATTCAGGTATAAAGTCCATTTTCTTGTATATACACATTAAGCAGTCGATATTGAGTTGCTTTAAATCATTAATTTAACATCTTTAAGTTAATTTACCTTCTTCATCTTACTGAAGTTGACATAAAGCCATAACGGCAGTGCATTTGGAAGAATTCGACAGTCTTATATTCAGGTATAAAGTCGATTTTCTAGTATATACACATTAAGCAGTCGATACTGAGTTGCTTTAAATCATTAATTTAACATATTTAAGTTAATTAACCTTCTTCATCTTCTTGAAGTTGACATAAATCCATAACGGCAGTGTATTTGGAAGAATTCGACAATCTTATGTTCAAGTATAAAGTCGATTTTCTTGTATATACACATTAAGCAGTCGATATTGAGTTGCTTTAAATCATTAATTTAACATCTTTAAGTTAATTTACCTTCTTCATCTTACTGAAGTTGACATAAAGCCATAACGGCAGTGCATTTGGAAGAATTCGACAATCTTATATTCAGGTATAAAGTCCATTTTCTTGTATATACACATTAAGCAGTCGATATTGAGTTGCTTTAAATCATTAATTTAACATCTTTAAGTTAATTTACCTTCTTCATCTTATTGAAGTTTGACAATAAAGCCATAACGGCAGTGCATTTGGAAGAATTCGACAATCTTATATTCAGGTATAAAGTCCATTTTCTTGTATATACACATTAAGCAGTCGATATTGAGTTGCTTTAAATCATTAATTTAACATATTTAAGTTAATTTACCTTCTTCATCTTACTGAAGTTGACATAAAGCCATAACGGCAGTGCATTTGGAAAAATTCGATAATCTCATATTCAGGTAAAAAGTCGATTTTCTTGTATATACACATTAAGCAGTCGATATTGAGTTGCTTTAAATCATTAATTTAACATCTTTAAGTTAATTTACCTTCTTCATCTTACTGAAGTTGACATAAAGCCATAACGGCAGTGCATTTGGAAAAATTCGATAATCTCATATTCAGGTAAAAAGTCGATTTTCTTGTATATACACATTTAGCAGTCGATATTGCGTTGCTTTAAATCATTAATTTAACATCTTTAAGTTAATTACCTTCTTCATCTTACTGAAGTTGACATAAAGCCATAACGGCAGTGCATTTGGAAGAATTCGACAATCTTATATTCAGGTATAAAGTCGATTTTCTTGTATATACACATTAAGCAGTCGATATTGAGTTGCTTTAAATCATTAATTTAACATCTTTAAGTTAATTTACCTTCTTCATCTTACTGAAGTTGACATAAAGCCATAACGGCAGTGCATTTGGAAGAATTCGACAATCTTATATTCAGGTATAAAGTCGATTTTCTTGTATATACACATTTAGCAGTCGATATTGAGTTGCTTTAAATCATTAATTTAACATCTTTAAGTTAATTTACCTTCTTCATCTTACTGAAGTTGACATAAAGCCATAACGGCAGTGCATTTGGAAGAATTCGACAATCTTATATTCAGGTATAAAGTCGATTTTCTTGTATATACACATTAAGCAGTCGATATTGAGTTGCTTTAAATCATTAATTTAACATCTTTAAGTTAATTTACCTTCTTCATCTTACTGAAGTTGACATAAAGCCATAACGGCAGTGCATTTGGAAGAATTCGACAATCTTATATTCAGGTATAAAGTCGATTTTCTTGTATATACACATTAAGCAGTCGATATTGAGTTGCTTTAAATCATTAATTTAACATCTTTAAGTTAATTTACCTTCTTCATCTTACTGAAGTTGACATAAAGCCATAACGGCAGTGCATTTGGAAGAATTCGACAATCTTATATTCAGGTATAAAGTCGATTTTCTTGTATATACACATTAAGCAGTCGATATTGAGTTGCTTTAAATCATTAATTTAACATCTTTAAGTTAATTTACCTTCTTCATCTTATTGAAGTTGACATAAAGCCATAACGGCAGTGCATTTGGAAGAATTCGACAATCTTATATTCAGGTATAAAGTCGATTTTCTTGTATATACACATTCAGCAGTCGATATTGAGTTGCTTTAAATCATTAATTTAACATCTTTAAGTTAATTTACCTTCTTCATCTTACTGAAGTTGACATAAAGCCATAACGGCAGTGCATTTGGAAGAATTCGACAATCTTATATTCAGGTATAAAGTCGATTTTCTTGTATATACACATTCAGTAATCGATATTGAGTTGCTTCAAATCATTAATTTAAGATAGTTAAGATAACAAACCTTCTTCAGCTTACTGAAGTTGACATAAAGCCATAACGGCAGTGCATTTGGATGAATTCGACAATCTTATATTCAGGTATAAAGTCCATTTTCTTGTATATAAACATTAAGCAGTCGATATTGAGTTGCTTTAAATCATTAATTTAACATCTTTAAGTTAATTTACCTTCTTCATCTTATTGAAGTTGACATAAAGCCATAACGGCAGTGCATTTGGAAGAATTCGACAATCTTATATTCAGGTATAAAGTCGATTTTCTTGTATATACACATTAAGCAGTCGATATTGAGTTGCTTTAAATCATTAATTTAACATCTTTAAGTTAATTTACCTTCTTCATCTTATTGAAGTTAACATAAAGCCATAACGGCAGTGCATTTGGAAGAATTCGACAATCTTATATTCAGGTATAAAGTCGATTTTCTTGTATATACACATTAAGCAGTCGATATTGAGTTGCTTTAAATCATTAATTTAACATCTTTAAGTTAATTTACCTTCTTCATCTTACTGAAGTTGACATAAAGCCATAACGGCAGTGCATTTGGAAGAATTCGATAATCTTATATTCAGGATAAAGTCGATTTTCTTGTATATACACATTTAGCAGTCGATATTGAGTTGCTTTAAATCATTAATTTAACATCTTTAAGTTAATTTACCTTCTTCATCTTACTGAAGTTGACATAAAGCCATAACGGCAGTGCATTTGGAAGAATTCGACAATCTTATATTCAGGTAAAAAGTCGATTTTCTTGTATATACACATTTAGCAGTCGATATTGAGTTGCTTTAAATCATTAATTTAACATCTTTAAGTTAATTAACCTTCTTCATCTTACTGAAGTTGACATAAAGCCATAACGGCAGTGCATTTGGAAGAATTCGACAATCTTATATTCAGGTATAAAGTCGATTTTCTTGTATATACACATTAAGCAGTCGATATTGAGTTGCTTTAAATCATTAATTTAACATCTTTAAGTTAATTTACCTTCTTCATCTTATTGAAGTTGACATAAAGCCATAACGGCAGTGCATTTGGAAGAATTCGACAATCTTATATTCAGGTATAAAGTCGATTTTCTTGTATATACACATTTAGCAGTCGATATTGAGTTGCTTTAAATCATTAATTTAACATCTTTAAGTTAATTTACCTTCTTCATCTTACTGAAGTTGACATAAAGCCATAACGGCAGTGCATTTGGAAGAATTCGACAAACTTATATTCAGGTATAAAGTCGATTTTCTTGTATATACACATTAAGCAGTCGATATTGAGTTGCTTTAAATCATTAATTTAACATCTTTAAGTTAATTAACCTTCTTCATCTTACTGAAGTTGACATAAAGCCATAACGGCAGTGCATTTGGAAGAATTCGACAATCTTATATTCAGGTATAAAGTCGATTTTCTTGTATATACACATTTAGCAGTCGATATTGAGTTGCTTTAAATCATTAATTTAACATCTTTAAGTTAATTTACCTTCTTCATCTTATTGAAGTTGACATAAAGCCATAACGGCAGTGCATTTGGAAGAATTCGACAATCTTATATTCAGGTATAAAGTCGATTTTCTTGTATATACACATTAAGCAGTCGATATTGAGTTGCTTTAAATCATTAATTTAACATCTTTAAGTTAATTAACCTTCTTCATCTTACTTGAAGTTGACATAAAGCCATAACGGCAGTGCATTTGGAAGAATTCGACAATCTTATATTCAGGTATAAAGTCGATTTTCTTGTATATACACATTAAGCAGTCGATATTGAGTTGCTTTAAATCATTAATTTAACATCTTTAAGTTAATTTACCTTCTTCATCTTACTGAAGTTGACATAAAGCCATAACGGCAGTGCATTTGGAAGAATTCGACAATCTTATATTCAGGTATAAAGTCGATTTTCTTGTATATACACATTAAGCAGTCGATATTGAGTTGCTTTAAATCATTAATTTAACATCTTTAAGTTAATTTACCTTCTTCATCTTATTGAAGTTGACATAAAGCCATAACGGCAGTGCATTTGGAAGAATTCGACAATCTTATATTCAGGTATAAAGTCGATTTTCTTGTATATACACATTAAGCAGTCGATATTGAGTTGCTTTAAATCATTAATTTAACATCTTTAAGTTAATTTACCTTCTTCATCTTACTGAAGTTGACATAAAGCCATAACGGCAGTGCATTTGGAAGAATTCGACAATCTTATATTCAGGTATAAAGTCCATTTTCTTGTATATACACATTAAGCAGTCGATATTGAGTTGCTTTAAATCATTAATTTAACATCTTTAAGTTAATTTACCTTCTTCGTCTTACTGAAGTTGACATAAAGCCATAACGGCAGTGCATTTGGAAGAATTCGACAATCTTATATTCAGGTATAAAGTCGATTTTCTTGTATATACACATTAAGCAGTCGATATTGAGTTGCTTTAAATCATTAATTTAACATCTTTAAGTTAATTAACCTTCTTCATCTTCTTGAAGTTGACATAAAGCCATAACGGCAGTGCATTTGGAAGAATTCGACAATCTTATATTCAGGTATAAAGTCGATTTTCTTGTATATACACATTAAGCAGTCGATATTGAGTTGCTTTAAATCATTAATTTAACATCTTTAAGTTAAATTACCTTCTTCATCTTACTGAAGTTGACATAAAGCCATAACGGCAGTGCATTTGGAAGAATTCGACAATCTTATATTCAGGTATAAAGTCCATTTTCTTGTATATACACATTTACCAGTCGATATTGAGTTGCTTTAAATCATTAATTCAACATCTTTAAGTTAATTTACCTTCTTCATCTTATTGAAGTTTGCAATAAAGCCATAACGGCAGTGCATTTGGAAGAATTCGACAATCTTATATTCAGGTATAAAGTCCATTTTCTTGTATATACACATTAAGCAGTCGATATTGAGTTGCTTTAAATCATTAATTTAACATATTTAAGTTAATTTACCTTCTTCATCTTACTGAAGTTGACATAAAGCCATAACGGCAGTGCATTTGGAAAAATTCGACAATCTTATATTCAGGTAAAAAGTCGATTTTCTTGTATATACACATTAAGCAGTCGATATTGAGTTGCTTTAAATCATTAATTTAACATCTTTAAGTTAATTTACCTTCTTCATCTTACTGAAGTTGACATAAAGCCATAACGGCAGTGCATTTGGAAAAATTCGATAATCTTATATTCAGGTATAAAGTCCATTTTCTTGTATATACACATTAAGCAGTCGATATTGAGTTGCTTTAAATCATTAATTTAACATAGTTAAGATAACAAACCTTCTTCATCTTACTGAAGTTGACATAAAGCCATAACGGCAGTGCATTTGGATGAATTCGACAATCTTATATTCAGGTATAAAGTCGATTTTCTTGTATATACACATTAAGCAGTCGATATTGAGTTGCTTTAAATCATTAATTTAACATCTTTAAGTTAATTTACCTTCTTCATCTTACTGAAGTTGACATAAAGCCATAACGGCAGTGCATTTGGAAGAATTCGACAATCTTATATTCAGGTATAAAGTCGATTTTCTTGTATATACACATTAACAGTCGATATTGAGTTGCTTTAAATCATTTATTGAACCTTCTTCATCTTATTGAAGTTAACATAAAGCCATAACGGCAGTGCATTTGGAAGAATTCGACAATCTTATATTCAGGTATAAAGTCGATTTTCTTGTATATACACATTAAGCAGTCGATATTGAGTTGCTTTAAATCATTAATTTAACATCTTTAAGTTAATTTACCTTCTTCATCTTATTGAAGTTAACATAAAGCCATAACGGCAGTGCATTTGGAAGAATTCGACAATCTTATATTCAGGTATAAAGTCGATTTTCTTGTATATACACATTAAGCAGTCGATATTGAGTTGCTTTAAATCATTAATTTAACATCTTTAAGTTAATTAACCTTCTTCATCTTATTGAAGTTGACATAAAGCCATAACGGCAGTGCATTTGGAAGAATTCGACAATCTTATATTCAGGTATAAAGTCGATTTTCTTGTATATACACATTAGCAGTCGATATTGAGTTGCTTTAAATCATTAATTTAACATCTTTAAGTTAATTTACCTTCTTCATCTTACTGAAGTTGACATAAAGCCATAACGGCAGTGCATTTGGAAGAATTCGACAATCTTATATTCAGGTATAAAGTCGATTTTCTTGTATATACACATTAAGCAGTCGATATTGAGTTGCTTTAAATCATTAATTTAACATCTTTAAGTTAATTTACCTTCTTCATCTTACTGAAGTTGACATAAAGCCATAACGGCAGTGCATTTGGAAGAATTCGACAATCTTATATTCAGGTATAAAGTCGATTTTCTTGTATATACACATTAGCAGTCGATATTGAGTTGCTTTAAATCATTAATTTAACATCTTTAAGTTAATTTACCTTCTTCATCTTATTGAAGTTGACATAAAGCCATAACGGCAGTGCATTTGGAAGAATTCGACAATCTTATATTCAGGTATAAAGTCGATTTTCTTGTATATACACATTAAGCAGTCGATATTGAGTTGCTTTAAATCATTAATTTAACATCTTTAAGTTAATTAACCTTCTTCATCTTACTGAAGTTGACATAAAGCCATAACGGCAGTGCATTTGGAAGAATTCGACAATCTTATATTCAGGTATAAAGTCGATTTTCTTGTATATACATTAAGCAGTCGATATTGAGTCGCTTTAAATCATTAATTTAACATCTTTAAGTTAATTTACCTTCTTCATCTTATTGAAGTTAACATAAAGCCATAACGGCAGTGCATTTGGAAGAATTCGACAATCTTATATTCAGGTATAAAGTCGATTTTCTTGTATATACACATTTAGCAGTCGATATTGAGTTGCTTTAAATCATTTTTTTAACATCTTTAAGTTAATTTACCTTCTTCATCTTACTGAAGTTGACATAAAGCCATAACGACAATGCATTTGGAAGAATTCGACAATCTTATATTCAGGTATAAAGTCGATTTTCTTGTATATACACATTAAGCAGTCGATATTGAGTTGCTTTAAATCATTAATTTAACATCTTTAAGTTAATTTACCTTCTTCATCTTACTGAAGTTGACATAAAGCCATAACGGCAGTGCATTTGGAAGAATTCGACAATCTTATATTCAGGTATAATGTCGATTTTCTTGTATATACACATTAAGCAGTCGATATTGAGTTGCTTTAAATCATTAATTTAACATCTTTAAGTTAATTTACCTTCTTCATCTTATTGAAGTTAACATAAAGCCATAACGGCAGTGCATTTGGAAGAATTCGACAATCTTAAATTCAGATATAAATTCGATTTTCGTGTAGTCGATATTGAGTTGCTTTAAATCATTAATTTAACATCTTTAAGTTAATTAACCTTCTTCATCTTACTGAAGTTGACATAAAGCCATAACGGCAGTGCATTTGGAAGAATTCGACAATCTTATATTCAGGTATAAAGTCGATTTTCTTGTATATACACATTTAGCAGTCGATATTGAGTTGCTTTAAATCATTAATTTAACATCTTTAAGTTAATTTACCTTCTTCATCTTACTGAAGTTGACATAAAGCCATAACGGCAGTGCATTTGGAAGAATTCGACAATCTTATATTCAGGTATAAAGTCGATTTTCTTGTATATACACATTTAGCAGTCGATATTGAGTTGCTTTAAATCATTAATTTAACATCTTTAAGTTAATTTACCTTCTTCATCTTACTGAAGTTGACATAAAGCCATAACGGCAGTGCATTTGGAAGAATTCGACAATCTTATATTCAGGTATAAAGTCGATTTTCTTGTATATACACATTAAGCAGTCGATATTGAGTTGCTTTAAATCATTAATTTAACATCTTTAAGTTAATTTACCTTCTTCATCTTACTGAAGTTGACATAAAGCCATAACGGCAGTGCATTTGGAAGAATTCGACAATCTTATATTTAGGTATAATGTCGATTTTCTTGTATATACACATTTAGCAGTCGATATTGAGTTGCTTTAAATCATTTTTTTAACATCTTTAAGTTAATTAACCTTCTTCATCTTACTGAAGTTGACATAAAGCCATAACGGCAGTGCATTTGGAAGAATTCGACAATCTTATATTCAGGTATTAAGTCGATTTTCTTGTATACACACATTTAGCAGTCGATATTGAGTTGCTTTAAATCATTAATTTAACATCTTTAAGTTAATTTACCTTCTTCATCTTATTGAAGTTGACATAAAGCCATAACGGCAGTGCATTTGGAAGAATTCGACAATCTTATATTTAGGTATAATGTCGATTTTCTTGTATATACACATTAAGCAGTCGATATTGAGTTGCTTTAAATCATTGATTTAACATCTTTAAGTGAATTTACCTTCTTCATCTTATTGAAGTTGACATAAAGCCATAACGGCAATGCATTTGGAAGAATTCGACAATCTTATATTCAGGTATAAAGTCGATTTCTTGTATATACACATTAAGCAGTCGATATTGAGTTGCTTTAAATCATTAATTTAACATCTTTAAGTTAATTAACCTTCTTCATCTTACTGAAGTTGACATAAAGCCATAACGGCAGTGCATTTGGAAGAATTCGACAATCTTATATTCAGGTATAAAGTCGATTTTCTTGTATATACACATTTAGCAGTCGATATTGAGTTGCTTTAAATCATTAATTCAACATCTTTAAGTTAATTTACCTTCTTCATCTTATTGAAGTTTGCAATAAAGCCATAACGGCAGTGCATTTGGAAGAATTCGACAATCTTATATTCAGGTATAAAGTCCATTTTCTTGTATATACACATTAAGCAGTCGATATTGAGTTGCTTTAAATCATTAATTTAACATATTTAAGTTAATTTACCTTCTTCATCTTACTGAAGTTGACATAAAGCCATTACGGCAGTGCATTTGGAAAAATTCGATAATCTCATATTCAGGTAAAAAGTCGATTTTCTTGTATATACACATTAAGCAGTCGATATTGAGTTGCTTTAAATCATTAATTTAACATCTTTAAGTTAAATTACCTTCTTCATCTTACTGAAGTTGACATAAAGCCATAACGGCAGTGCATTTGGAAAAATTCGATAATCTCATATTCAGGTAAAAAATCGATTTTCTTATATATACACATTTAGCAGTCGATATTTAGTTGCTTTAAATCATTAATTTAACATCTTTAAGTTAATTAACCTTCTTCACCTTACTGAAGTGCACATAAAGCCATAACGGCACTGCATTTGGAAGAATTCGACAATCTTTTATTCACGTATAAATTCCATTTTCTTGTATATACACATTTAGCAGTCTATATTGAGTTTCTTCAAATCATTACTTTAACATATTTAAGTTAATTAATCTTCTTCATCTTACTGAAGTTGACATAAAGCCATAACGGCAGTGCATTTGGAAGAATTCGACATTCTTATATTCAGATATAAAGTCGATTTTCTTGTATCTACACATTTAGCAATCAATATTGAGTTGCTTTAAATCATTTACTTAACATCTTTAAGTTAAATTACCTTCTTCATCTTACTGAAGTTGACATAAAGCCATAACGGCAGTGCACTTGGAAGAATTCGACAATCTTATATTCAGGTATAAAGTCATTTTCTTGTATATACACATTGACCAGTCGATATTGAGTTGCTTTAAATCATTAATTCAACATCTTTAAGTGAATTTACCTTCTTCATCTTATTGAAGTTTGCAATAAAGCCATAACGGCAGTGCACTTGGAAGAATTCGACAATCTTATATTCAGGTATAAAGTTCATTTTCTTGTATATACACATTTAGCAGTAGATATTGAATTGCCTTAAATCATTAATTTAACATCTTTAAGTTAATTTACCTTCTTCATCTTATTGACGTTGACATAAAGCCATAACGGCAGTGCATTTGGAAAAATTCGATAATATCATATTCAGGTAAAAAGTCGATTTTCTTGTATATACACATTTAGCAGTCGATATTGAGTTGCTTTAAATCATTAATTTAACATCTTTAAGTTAAATTACCTTCTTCATCTTACTGAAGTTGACATAAAGCCATAACGGCAGTGCATTTGGAAAGATTCGATAATCTCATATTCAGGTAAAAAATCGATTTTCTTGTATATACACATTTAGCAGTCGATATTTAGTTGCTTTAAATCATTAATTTAACATCTTTAAGTTAATTTACCTTCTTCATCTTACTGAAGTTGACATAAAGCCATAACGGCAGAGCATTTGGGAGAATTCGACAATCTTATATTCAGGTATAAAGTCGATTTTCTTGTACATACACATTTAGCAGTCGATATTGAATTGCCTTT
>NW_026090254.1:0-18709 GCF_024586455.1 Bactrocera neohumeralis
TAGATGAAGTAATACCTTTAAATTGCTATACCTTCTTAAATTGAGAAGCGAGGTGAAAAGATGAGTAACAAAATTGAACGATCCAGTGCAATTTAACATCTCCAACGGACAAACTTTTAAGTTTATTTAATTTACTAAAAATCAAATATTTAATTTAAGAAACCATTTTATACGCAGTTTGATAGCCTAAATGTGTTGCTTTAATATTTTAATGCTCATATTTCTTTACGGTATATATTTTTCATTTAAAATGAAATTTTGTCCAAACTTTGCTCTATAAAAGTCAAAATTTCCCTCTTTAAATTTAATTTTCTCAATTATTTTTAAATCAAACCTTAAAATTATTTTACAAATTTAAAATAATTTATATTAGCAATGATCTAAAGAAGTAATAAGATGTTTTCATTAAGAAATAAATATAAATAAAAAATAAAAAAATAACGTGAGGTTATTGTTAGGGCCCTTGTGTTGTTATTCATTAACTATCAAGAGTATATACATACATGAAAAAGTCACATTTCAATTTAAATGAAGTAAAATAATAGTATGAAAACAAAAAGCGGTTTTATGCGATCAATTCACAATTTGCTAATATATTGTCGGATAAATTTCTACTCAAATCCTATATTAGTAATAATTTTATACTAAACTTACTTACCATACATATGTATATGTATACATCCATACATACATAGGTCCGTAGACAATGTAATTTTTATATTTACTCATATTCCGTTCCAACATACTTCCTCATAAATAATATGAATGCAATATACATATATACATATGTATTTGGATATTTGATAAATAATATTAAATTGGAATGAATGCTAACTACAGGCAAATTAAGAATTGTGACAAAATTACTTTTAGATATGTATTTATTATTTTTCGGTTAATTTATCATTATTTTGAATCTTCGTTTAATTGTATATCGTGGTCCTGAAAAGGACCGTTTTGTTTTTTTATATTTGATAGGAAAATTGTTTAACCGCCGAATCCATACAAGGTACGTCCTTGTCTCTTCAAAGCATATACAACATCCATTGCTGTAACTGTCTTCCTTTTAGCGTGTTCAGTATAGGTAACTGCATCACGGATAACATTCTCTAAAAATACTTTTAAGACTCCACGAGTTTCTTCATATATCAAACCAGATATACGTTTTACACCTCCACGACGAGCCAAACGCCGAATAGCAGGCTTAGTGATTCCCTGGATGTTATCACGTAAAACTTTACGATGACGCTTAGCACCACCTTTACCCAAGCCTTTTCCACCTTTGCCGCGACCAGTCATTTTTAACTTTTACACTTTTAACACTTTAACACTTTTACTAGCCGAACACTGCACGCTCTATAGATTTCTGGAGAACTAAGTTATTGCACGTGTATTTATACAAAAGTCAACAACTAACATTGTGACTTACCTATATACAGAAAATTTCATCTCTTTCTAACACATGAATATAGTTAAGACTTCATCCACCCCGATAATATGAACTTTTGAAACGTTCTGAAGTATTTTATTACTTGTGCACAAATTATTAGTGTGTGGTAAAATATATTAGTGCAGTGACTTTTCAGTTAAGGTGAAAATTAAATAAGTGCAGTGAAAAAAAATGGCTCGTACAAAACAAACAGCCCGTAAATCGACTGGTGGTAAAGCACCACGCAAGCAATTGGCAACCAAAGCAGCTCGTAAAAGTGCTCCGGCAACTGGTGGTGTAAAGAAACCTCATCGTTATCGCCCCGGTACAGTTGCATTACGAGAAATTCGTCGTTACCAAAAAAGTACTGAATTATTAATCCGAAAATTGCCATTCCAACGTTTGGTTCGAGAAATTGCTCAAGATTTCAAAACAGATTTACGTTTCCAAAGTTCTGCTGTTATGGCTCTACAGGAAGCAAGTGAAGCATATTTGGTTGGTCTGTTTGAGGATACAAATTTGTGCGCCATTCATGCAAAGGTCACAATTATGCCAAAAGATATTCAATTGGCCAGACGTATTCGTGGAGAACGTGCTTAATTGATTTGAAGAAGATAAATATCCAAACGGTCCTTTTCAGGACCACAATTGCTCAACGAAAGATCAAAATTTTACATATAATGATAAAAATAAATACTTAAACGGTCCTTTTCAGGACCACAATTTCTCAGCAAAAGATTAAAACTTTAAATCTTATGATATACTATGTATATGCTGTAGATAGAAATTAATTTACAAATTAAATTCCGAATAGAATCCACGGAACCTGTACATGTATACCACCATCAAGTTTTTTTCGCTACGAGTATTATCTACCTACTGTATTATACCGTACGCTGTCTCTCCAGATGACTTTACTTATACATTCATGAGTATGAATCTAATATTTGTTGTTGTTGTTATATGTGTATCGTATGCAACCAGTTTTATATAACGAATCAAGTTTTATTACTAATACATATGTAGTTTTTTTTGAAAGTAATATCAACCTCTTTGAATATAAAAGTTTGTCGTCCTGAAAAGGACGGTTTTATTCTTTTTTTTAGATAATATGTCTCTCCGAGATAGAAATTTATGCTTTTTTCTCAGTCTTCTTTGGTAAAAGTACAGCTTGAATATTTGGCAAAACACCACCTTGAGCAATAGTGACTCCAGATAATAGTTTATTCAATTCTTCATCATTACGGATGGCCAATTGTAAATGTCTTGGAATAATTCTTGTCTTTTTGTTATCACGGGCAGCATTACCAGCCAATTCAAGAACTTCAGCTGCCAAATATTCCATAACAGCAGCTAAATATACGGGAGCACCAGCACCAACACGTTCAGCATAATTGCCTTTGCGCAACAAACGGTGTATACGACCGACAGGAAATTGAAGACCAGCACGATTTGAACGCGACTTTGCCTTGCCCTTCACTTTACCACCTTTACCACGTCCAGACATTTTTAAATATAATTTAGTTAACACACGAAAAGGAAATATGAATCACTACAAGCTTGCACAATGTACACTGCACAATTCACTCACTTTATATAAATTCCTCCAACATACTAACGCTGCTTATATACTTTTTCATTTCACAGTTAAGGTGTATTGACATAACTTCGTGACTCGTCATCTTCACGTGCACCTTTAATCGACTTCGCGAATACTTTATATGAAAAAATGTACTTTAAAGCAACTGCTTTATTGTGAGTATAAAATTTATTTCGCAAAGTGTTAGTGAAAAAGTAAAGTGAGAAAAAACATGCCTCCTAAAACTAGTGGAAAAGCAGCAAAGAAGGCTGGTAAGGCCCAAAAAAATATTACTAAAAACGACAAGAAGAAGAAGCGCAAGAGGAAGGAAAGTTATGCTATTTACATTTATAAAGTGTTGAAGCAAGTACATCCTGATACTGGTATTTCATCAAAAGCCATGAGTATCATGAACAGTTTTGTAAATGATATTTTTGAGCGTATCGCTGCCGAAGCATCGCGTTTAGCTCATTACAATAAACGTTCAACTATCACTAGTCGCGAAATCCAAACTGCTGTACGTTTACTTTTGCCTGGTGAATTAGCCAAACATGCTGTGAGCGAAGGTACCAAAGCTGTCACTAAATACACAAGTTCCAAGTAATTTGTTCAAATGATTAAAAAAAAAATAGCAAAAAGGCCCTTTTCAGGGCCACAACATATAAATTAACAAAGAGATGATTTATGAGTATACAAACACAGTATATGTACTAGTAGATTTGGCCATGCGTTACTGTGGCACTGGTAATACTATCATAATAAACTATTCAATATAGTAAGCGTGGGCAATATGGTACACATGTTTTTTTTTGCAAATCTATTTAGTATAGGGTAATCTTAATTATGCCAGCAGCTGTGAAATTCCAAAGAAAATAAAATAAAATAAATATCTAATTGTCACCCTTTGTAAACGTACATTTTTTATTTATGAACTGTTTTACTTATAATGTAATTGAGATATAAACATGATATGTAATTTTTATTGTATACATTGAATGATATATATGAAAACACATAATACATATGTGCACAATCATCATCAATTCATTTAATAATTAAAATTATTTTAATGTTCTTGCTAAAAATCCATTTTTGATCGATATGTTAAACATTTTTGTAGCCCTGAAAAGGGCTTATTTTATTTCTTATTTGCCACATAGTTTTTTTTCTTTTACCTGGGCTTTACTTTTTAGATGGCGCTTTCTTGGCGACTGGCTTTTTATTGACCGCGGCTTTCTTGGTTTTAACACTAGGTGTTTTTGCTTTTAACGCCTTTGCTTTATTTGGAGTCGATTTAGCTTTAGCTGGTTTGGCTTTAACAGATCCAGTCTTTTTTGCATCCTTCGCTTTAGCCTTTTCACTTTTTTCTTCTCTGCTGTTTTCTTGCTAGCAACAGTTTTCTTCACTTTTTTCGCCACTTGCTTTCTTACCGCCAACTGCTGCCTTCTTCTTTGACGCCACACCATCTGCCGATTTCTTTTTGGGCTTCTTCTCAATGGATTTCACCGCTTTTGACTTCGATTTACCTTCACCAGATTTACTTGATTTATTGGCAGCCACTGATAATTTAAAAGAACCAGATGCACCCTTTCCTTTAGTTTGAATTAATTTACCACTAGTAACAGCAGATTTCAAATAACGCTTGATAAATGGTGCTAATTTTTGAGCATCACATTTGTATGTAGCACTGATGTACTTTTTAATAGCTAAAAGTGATGAGCCACCACGTTCTTTTAAATTCTTAATTGATGCATCAACCATTTGTTGAGTTGGTGGATGAGTAGGAGCGACTGAAGGCTTTTTTGGCTTAACAGCTTTTTTAGCAGCAACTTTTTTCTCAGAAATAGCAGAAGATCCGGCTACCGGAGAATTAACATTCGTAACAGCAATTGCTTCAGACATTTTCACTTTTATAAACTTTTATTTTGTATTTATTAAATACACACTTTACGCACTAATTTATAGATGAAGTAATACCTTTAAATTGCTATACCTTCTTAAATTGAGAAGCGAGGTGAAAAGATGAGTAACAAAATTGAACGATCCAGTGCAATTTAACATCTCCAACGGACAAACTTTTAAGTTTATTTAATTTACTAAAAATCAAATATTTAATTTAAGAAACCATTTTATACGCAGTTTGATAGCCTAAATGTGTTGCTTTAATATTTTAATGCTCATATTTCTTTACGGTATATATTTTTCATTTAAAATGAAATTTTGTCCAAACTTTGCTCTATAAAAGTCAAAATTTCCCTCTTTAAATTTAATTTTCTCAATTATTTTTAAATCAAACCTTAAAATTATTTTACAAATTTAAAATAATTTATATTAGCAATGATCTAAAGAAGTAATAAGATGTTTTCATTAAGAAATAAATATAAATAAAAAATAAAAAAATAACGTGAGGTTATTGTTAGGGCCCTTGTGTTGTTATTCATTAACTATCAAGAGTATATACATGAAAAAGTCACATTTCAATTTAAATGAAGTAAAATAATAGTATGAAAACAAAAAGCGGTTTTATGCGATCAATTCACAATTTGCTAATATATTGTCGGATAAATTTCTACTCAAATCCTATATTAGTAATAATTTTATACTAAACTTACTTACCATACATATGTATATGTATACATCCATACATACATAGGTCCGTAGACAATGTAATTTTTATATTTACTCATATTCCGTTCCAACATACTTCCTCATAAATAATATGAATGCAATATACATATATACATATGTATTTGGATATTTGATAAATAATATTAAATTGGAATGAATGCTAACTACAGGCAAATTAAGAATTGTGACAAAATTACTTTTAGATATGTATTTATTATTTTTCGGTTAATTTATCATTATTTTGAATCTTCGTTTAATTGTATATCGTGGTCCTGAAAAGGACCGTTTTATATTTGATAGGAAAATTGTTTAACCGCCGAATCCATACAAGGTACGTCCTTGTCTCTTCAAAGCATATACAACATCCATTGCTGTAACTGTCTTCCTTTTAGCGTGTTCAGTATAGGTAACTGCATCACGGATAACATTCTCTAAAAATACTTTTAAGACTCCACGAGTTTCTTCATATATCAAACCAGATATACGTTTTACACCTCCACGACGAGCCAAACGCCGAATAGCAGGCTTAGTGATTCCCTGGATGTTATCACGTAAAACTTTACGATGACGCTTAGCACCACCTTTACCCAAGCCTTTTCCACCTTTGCCGCGACCAGTCATTTTTAACTTTTACACTTTTAACACTTTAACACTTTTACTAGCCGAACACTGCACGCTCTATAGATTTCTGGAGAACTAAGTTATTGCACGTGTATTTATACAAAAGTCAACAACTAACATTGTGACTTACCTATATACAGAAAATTTCATCTCTTTCTAACACATGAATATAGTTAAGACTTCATCCACCCCGATAATATGAACTTTTGAAGTAATATGAACGTTCTGAAGTATTTTATTACTTGTGCACAAATTATTAGTGTGTGGTAAAATATATTAGTGCAGTGACTTTTCAGTTAAGGTGAAAATTAAATAAGTGCAGTGAAAAAAAATGGCTCGTACAAAACAAACAGCCCGTAAATCGACTGGTGGTAAAGCACCACGCAAGCAATTGGCAACCAAAGCAGCTCGTAAAAGTGCTCCGGCAACTGGTGGTGTAAAGAAACCTCATCGTTATCGCCCCGGTACAGTTGCATTACGAGAAATTCGTCGTTACCAAAAAGTACTGAATTATTAATCCGAAAATTGCCATTCCAACGTTTGGTTCGAGAAATTGCTCAAGATTTCAAAACAGATTTACGTTTCCAAAGTTCTGCTGTTATGGCTCTACAGGAAGCAAGTGAAGCATATTTGGTTGGTCTGTTTGAGGATACAAATTTGTGCGCCATTCATGCAAAGCGTGTCACAATTATGCCAAAAGATATTCAATTGGCCAGACGTATTCGTGGAGAACGTGCTTAATTGATTTGAAGAAGATAAATATCCAAACGGTCCTTTTCAGGACCACAATTGCTCAACGAAAGATCAAAATTTTACATATAATGATAAAAATAAATACTTAAACGGTCCTTTTCAGGACCACAATTTCTCAGCAAAAGATTAAAACTTTAAATCTTATGATATACTATGTATATGCTGTAGATAGAAATTAATTTACAAATTAAATTCCGAATAGAATCCACGGAACCTGTACATGTATACCACCATCAAGTTTTTTTCGCTACGAGTATTATCTACCTACTGTATTATACCGTACGCTGTCTCTCCAGATGACTTTACTTATACATTCATGAGTATGAATCTAATATTTGTTGTTGTTGTTATATGTGTATCGTATGCAACCAGTTTTATATAACGAATCAAGTTTTATTACTAATACATATGTAGTTTTTTTTGAAAGTAATATCAACCTCTTTGAATATAAAAGTTTGTCGTCCTGAAAAGGACGGTTTTTTTCTTTTTTTTAGATATATGCTGTCTCTCCGAGATGATTAAATTTTCTTTGAAAAGTACACTTATATTTTTCACCTGAATTTGTTACTATGAATAAAAGTTTAAAAAATTTGTTGCCAATTGTTGTTATATGTCTTTTTGTTAAGTATTCAAAATTGATAATATTATAAACGAAATATATCTACATATATGAAGCATAATGCCTTTGCAAGTTTTTATACATTCATTCTTAAAAGGAAGACAGTTTTTAAATATTTTTATCAAGGACATCCATGAATCACTTGTATGGATTGTTAAACAATTTTCCTATTATCAAATTAAAAACAAAACGGTTTCAGGACCACGATATACAATTAAACGGAAGATTCAAAATAGTGATAAATTGAGAAAAATCTTAAATACATATTAAAAGTAATTTTGTCACAATTCTTCTGTTGAAAAAGATTCATATAATTTAATATTATTTATCAAATATTTTGAGTATAAATGTATATTGCATTTAATATTATTTAAAATATATGGAAAACAGGAATATGAATACATATAAAATATTTGACATTTATGGCTATAAAAGTTATTCTAATATTAGCAACAGTTTTTCACTTTTTTTTCGCCATCTGTTTTCTTATGCTAATATAAATTATTTTAAATTTGTAAAATAATTTTAAGGTTTGATTTAAAAATAATTGAGAAAATTAAATTTAAAGAGGGAAATTTTGACTTTTATAGAGCAAAGTTTGGACAAAATTTCATTTTAAATGAAAAATATATACCGTAAAGAAATATGAGCATTAAAATATTAAAGCAACACATTTAGGCTATCAAACTGCGTATAAAATGGTGTCTTAAATTAAATATTTGATTTTTAGTAAATTAAATAAACTTAAAAGTTGGTCCGTTGGAGATGTTAAATTGCACTGGATCGTTCAATTTTGTTACTCATCTTTTCACCTCGCTTCTCAATTTAAGAAGGTATAGCAATTTAAAGGTATTACTTCATCTATAAATTAGTGCGTAAAGTGTGTATTTAATAAATACAAAATAAAAGTTTATAAAAGTGAAAATGTCTGAAGCAATTGCTGTTACGAATGTTAATTCTCCGGTAGCCGGATCTTCTGCTATTTCTGAGAAAAAAGTTGCTGCTAAAAAAGCTGTTAAGCCAAAAAAGCCTTCAGTCGCTCCTACTCATCCACCAACTCAACAAATGGTTGATGCATCAATTAAGAATTTAAAAGAACGTGGTGGCTCATCACTTTTAGCTATTAAAAAGTACATCAGTGCTACATACAAATGTGATGCTCAAAAATTAGCACCATTTATCAAGCGTTATTTGAAATCTGCTGTTACTAGTGGTAAATTAATTCAAACTAAAGGAAAGGGTGCATCTGGTTCTTTTAAATTATCAGTGGCTGCCAATAAATCAAGTAAATCTGGTGAAGGTAAATCGAAGTCAAAAGCGGTGAAATCCATTGAGAAGAAGCCCAAAAAGAAATCGGCAGATGGTGTGGCGTCAAAGAAGAAGGCAGCAGTTGGCGGTAAGAAAGCAAGTGGCGAAAAAAGTGAAGAAAACTGTTGCTAGCAAGAAAACAGCAGAGAAGAAAAAAAGTGAAAAGGCTAAAGCGAAGGATGCAAAAAAGACTGGATCTGTTAAAGCCAAACCAGCTAAAGCTAAATCGACTCCAAATAAAGCAAAGGCGTTAAAAGCAAAAACACCTAGTGTTAAAACCAAGAAAGCCGCGGTCAATAAAAAGCCAGTCGCCAAGAAAGCGCCATCTAAAAAGTAAAGCCCAGGTAAAAGAAAAAAAACTATGTGGCAAATAAGAAATAAAATAAGCCCTTTTCAGGGCTACAAAAATGTTTAACATATCGATCAAAAATGGATTTTTAGCAAGAACATTATTAAAATAATTTTAATTATTAAATGAATTGATGATGATTGTGCACATATGTATTATGTGTTTTCATATATATCATTCAATGTATACAATAAAAATTACATATCATGTTTATATCTCAATTACATTATAAGTAAAACAGTTCATAAATAAAAAATGTACGTTTACAAAGGGTGACAATTAGATATTTATTTTATTTTATTTTCTTTGGAATTTCACAGCTGCTGGCATAATTAAGATTACCCTATACTAAATAGATTTGCAAAAAAAAAAAAACATGTGTACCATATTGCCCACGCTTACTCTATATTGAATAGTTTATTATGATAGTATTACCAGTGCCACAGTAACGCATGGCCAAATCTACTAGTACATATACTGTGTTTGTATACTCATAAATCATCTCTTTGTTAATTTATATGTTGTGGCCCTGAAAAGGGCCTTTTTGCTATTTTTTTTTTAATCATTTGAACAAATTACTTGGAACTTGTGTATTTAGTGACAGCTTTGGTACCTTCGCTCACAGCATGTTTGGCTAATTCACCAGGCAAAAGTAAACGTACAGCAGTTTGGATTTCGCGACTAGTGATAGTTGAACGTTTATTGTAATGAGCTAAACGCGATGCTTCGGCAGCGATACGCTCAAAAATATCATTTACAAAACTGTTCATGATACTCATGGCTTTTGATGAAATACCAGTATCAGGATGTACTTGCTTCAACACTTTATAAATGTAAATAGCATAACTTTCCTTCCTCTTGCGCTTCTTCTTCTTGTCGTTTTTAGTAATATTTTTTTGGGCCTTACCAGCCTTCTTTGCTGCTTTTCCACTAGTTTTAGGAGGCATGTTTTTTCTCACTTTACTTTTTCACTAACACTTTGCGAAATAAATTTTATACTCACAATAAAGCAGTTGCTTTAAAGTACATTTTTTCATATAAAGTATTCGCGAAGTCGATTAAAGGTGCACGTGAAGATGACGAGTCACGAAGTTATGTCAATACACCTTAACTGTGAAATGAAAAAGTATATAAGCAGCGTTAGTATGTTGGAGGAATTTATATAAAGTGAGTGAATTGTGCAGTGTACATTGTGCAAGCTTGTAGTGATTCATATTTCCTTTTCGTGTGTTAACTAAATTATATTTAAAAATGTCTGGACGTGGTAAAGGTGGTAAAGTGAAGGGCAAGGCAAAGTCGCGTTCAAATCGTGCTGGTCTTCAATTTCCTGTCGGTCGTATACACCGTTTGTTGCGCAAAGGCAATTATGCTGAACGTGTTGGTGCTGGTGCTCCCGTATATTTAGCTGCTGTTATGGAATATTTGGCAGCTGAAGTTCTTGAATTGGCTGGTAATGCTGCCCGTGATAACAAAAAGACAAGAATTATTCCAAGACATTTACAATTGGCCATCCGTAATGATGAAGAATTGAATAAACTATTATCTGGAGTCACTATTGCTCAAGGTGGTGTTTTGCCAAATATTCAAGCTGTACTTACCAAAGAAGACTGAGAAAAAAGCATAAATTTCTATCTCGGAGAGACATATTATCTAAAAAAAAGAATAAAACCGTCCTTTTCAGGACGACAAACTTTTATATTCAAAGAGGTTGATATTACTTTCAAAAAAAAACTACATATGTATTAGTAATAAAACTTGATTCGTTATATAAAACTGGTTGCATACGATACACATATAACAACAACAACAAATATTAGATTCATACTCATGAATGTATAAGTAAAGTCATCTGGAGAGACAGCGTACGGTATAATACAGTAGGTAGATAATACTCGTAGCGAAAAAAACTTGATGGTGGTATACATGTACAGGTTCCGTGGATTCTATTCGGAATTTAATTTGTAAATTAATTTCTATCTACAGCATATACATAGTATATCATAAGATTTAAAGTTTTAATCTTTTGCTGAGAAATTGTGGTCCTGAAAAGGACCGTTTAAGTATTTATTTTTATCATTATATGTAAAATTTTGATCTTTCGTTGAGCAATTGTGGTCCTGAAAAGGACCGTTTGGATATTTATCTTCTTCAAATCAATTAAGCACGTTCTCCACGAATACGTCTGGCCAATTGAATATCTTTTGGCATAATTGTGACACGCTTTGCATGAATGGCGCACAAATTTGTATCCTCAAACAGACCAACCAAATATGCTTCACTTGCTTCCTGTAGAGCCATAACAGCAGAACTTTGGAAACGTAAATCTGTTTTGAAATCTTGAGCAATTTCTCGAACCAAACGTTGGAATGGCAATTTTCGGATTAATAATTCAGTACTTTTTTGGTAACGACGAATTTCTCGTAATGCAACTGTACCGGGGCGATAACGATGAGGTTTCTTTACACCACCAGTTGCCGGAGCACTTTTACGAGCTGCTTTGGTTGCCAATTGCTTGCGTGGTGCTTTACCACCAGTCGATTTACGGGCTGTTTGTTTTGTACGAGCCATTTTTTTTTTTCACTGCACTTATTTAATTTTCACCTTAACTGAAAAGTCACTGCACTAATATATTTTACCACACACTAATAATTTGTGCACAAGTAATAAAATACTTCAGAACGTTTCAAAAGTTCATATTATCGGGGTGGATGAAGTCTTAACTATATTCATGTGTTAGAAAGAGATGAAATTTTCTGTATATAGGTAAGTCACAATGTTAGTTGTTGACTTTTGTATAAATACACGTGCAATAACTTAGTTCTCCAGAAATCTATAGAGCGTGCAGTGTTCGGCTAGTAAAAGTGTTAAAGTGTTAAAAGTGTAAAAGTTAAAAATGACTGGTCGCGGCAAAGGTGGAAAAGGCTTGGGTAAAGGTGGTGCTAAGCGTCATCGTAAAGTTTTACGTGATAACATCCAGGGAATCACTAAGCCTGCTATTCGGCGTTTGGCTCGTCGTGGAGGTGTAAAACGTATATCTGGTTTGATATATGAAGAAACTCGTGGAGTCTTAAAAGTATTTTTAGAGAATGTTATCCGTGATGCAGTTACCTATACTGAACACGCTAAAAGGAAGACAGTTACAGCAATGGATGTTGTATATGCTTTGAAGAGACAAGGACGTACCTTGTATGGATTCGGCGGTTAAACAATTTTCCTATCAAATATAAAAAAAAAACAAAACGGTCCTTTTCAGGACCACGATATACAATTAAACGAAGATTCAAAATAATGATAAATTAACCGAAAAATAATAAATACATATCTAAAAGTAATTTTGTCACAATTCTTAATTTGCCTGTAGTTAGCATTCATTCCAATTTAATATTATTTATCAAATATCCAAATACATATGTATATATGTATATTGCATTCATATTATTTATGAGGAAGTATGTTGGAACGGAATATGAGTAAATATAAAAATTACATTGTCTACGGACCTATGTATGTATGGATGTATACATATACATATGTATGGTAAGTAAGTTTAGTATAAAATTATTACTAATATAGGATTTGAGTAGAAATTTATCCGACAATATATTAGCAAATTGTGAATTGATCGCATAAAACCGCTTTTTGTTTTCATACTATTATTTTACTTCATTTAAATTGAAATGTGACTTTTTCATGTATATACTCTTGATAGTTAATGAATAACAACACAAGGGCCCTAACAATAACCTCACGTTATTTTTTTATTTTTTATTTATATTTATTTCTTAATGAAAACATCTTATTACTTCTTTAGATCATTGCTAATATAAATTATTTTAAATTTGTAAAATAATTTTAAGGTTTGATTTAAAAATAATTGAGAAAATTAAATTTAAAGAGGGAAATTTTGACTTTTATAGAGCAAAGTTTGGACAAAATTTCATTTTAAATGAAAAATATATACCGTAAAGAAATATGAGCATTAAAATATTAAAGCAACACATTTAGGCTATCAAACTGCGTATAAAATGGTTTCTTAAATTAAATATTTGATTTTTAGTAAATTAAATAAACTTAAAACTTGCACTGGATCGTTCAATTTTGTTACTCATCTTTTCACCTCGCTTCTCAATTTAAGAAGGTATAGCAATTTAAAGGTATTACTTCATCTATAAATTAGTGCGTAAAGTGTGTATTTAATAAATACAAAATAAAAGTTTATAAAAGTGAAAATGTCTGAAGCAATTGCTGTTACGAATGTTAATTCTCCGGTAGCCGGATCTTCTGCTATTTCTGAGAAAAAAGTTGCTGCTAAAAAAGCTGTTAAGCCAAAAAAGCCTTCAGTCGCTCCTACTCATCCACCAACTCAACAAATGGTTGATGCATCAATTAAGAATTTAAAAGAACGTGGTGGCTCATCACTTTTAGCTATTAAAAAGTACATCAGTGCTACATACAAATGTGATGCTCAAAAATTAGCACCATTTATCAAGCGTTATTTGAAATCTGCTGTTACTAGTGGTAAATTAATTCAAACTAAAGGAAAGGGTGCATCTGGTTCTTTTAAATTATCAGTGGCTGCCAATAAATCAAGTAAATCTGGTGAAGGTAAATCGAAGTCAAAAGCGGTGAAATCCATTGAGAAGAAGCCCAAAAAGAAATCGGCAGATGGTGTGGCGTCAAAGAAGAAGGCAGCAGTTGGCGGTAAGAAAGCAAGTGGCGAAAAAAAAGTGAAGAAAACTGTTGCTAGCAAGAAAACAGCAGAGAAGAAAAAAGTGAAAAGGCTAAAGCGAAGGATGCAAAAAAGACTGGATCTGTTAAAGCCAAACCAGCTAAAGCTAAATCGACTCCAAATAAAGCAAAGGCGTTAAAAGCAAAAACACCTAGTGTTAAAACCAAGAAAGCCGCGGTCAATAAAAAGCCAGTCGCCAAGAAAGCGCCATCTAAAAAGTAAAGCCCAGGTAAAAGAAAAAAAACTATGTGGCAAATAAGAAATAAAATAAGCCCTTTTCAGGGCTACAAAAATGTTTAACATATCGATCAAAAATGGATTTTTAGCAAGAACATTAAAATAATTTTAATTATTAAATGAATTGATGATGATTGTGCACATATGTATTATGTGTTTTCATATATATCATTCAATGTATACAATAAAAATTACATATCATGTTTATATCTCAATTACATTATAAGTAAAACAGTTCATAAATAAAAAATGTACGTTTACAAAGGGTGACAATTAGATATTTATTTTATTTTATTTTCTTTGGAATTTCACAGCTGCTGGCATAATTAAGATTACCCTATACTAAATAGATTTGCAAAAAAAATGTGTACCATATTGCCCACGCTTACTCTATATTGAATAGTTTATTATGATAGTATTACCAGTGCCACAGTAACGCATGGCCAAATCTACTAGTACATATACTGTGTTTGTATACTCATAAATCATCTCTTTGTTAATTTATATGTTGTGGCCCTGAAAAGGGCCTTTTTGCTATTTTTTTTTTAATCATTTGAACAAATTACTTGGAACTTGTGTATTTAGTGACAGCTTTGGTACCTTCGCTCACAGCAGCATGTTTGGCTAATTCACCAGGCAAAAGTAAACGTACAGCAGTTTGGATTTCGCGACTAGTGATAGTTGAACGTTTATTGTAATGAGCTAAACGCGATGCTTCGGCAGCGATACGCTCAAAAATATCATTTACAAAACTGTTCATGATACTCATGGCTTTTGATGAAATACCAGTATCAGGATGTACTTGCTTCAACACTTTATAAATGTAAATAGCATAACTTTCCTTCCTCTTGCGCTTCTTCTTCTTGTCGTTTTTAGTAATATTTTTTTGGGCCTTACCAGCCTTCTTTGCTGCTTTTCCACTAGTTTTAGGAGGCATGTTTTTTCTCACTTTACTTTTTCACTAACACTTTGCGAAATAAATTTTATACTCACAATAAAGCAGTTGCTTTAAAGTACATTTTTTCATATAAAGTATTCGCGAAGTCGATTAAAGGTGCACGTGAAGATGACGAGTCACGAAGTTATGTCAATACACCTTAACTGTGAAATGAAAAAGTATATAAGCAGCGTTAGTATGTTGGAGGAATTTATATAAAGTGAGTGAATTGTGCAGTGTACATTGTGCAAGCTTGTAGTGATTCATATTTCCTTTTCGTGTGTTAACTAAAATTATATTTAAAAATGTCTGGACGTGGTAAAGGTGGTAAAGTGAAGGGCAAGGCAAAGTCGCGTTCAAATCGTGCTGGTCTTCAATTTCCTGTCGGTCGTATACACCGTTTGTTGCGCAAAGGCAATTATGCTGAACGTGTTGGTGCTGGTGCTCCCGTATATTTAGCTGCTGTTATGGAATATTTGGCAGCTGAAGTTCTTGAATTGGCTGGTAATGCTGCCCGTGATAACAAAAAGACAAGAATTATTCCAAGACATTTACAATTGGCCATCCGTAATGATGAAGAATTGAATAAACTATTATCTGGAGTCACTATTGCTCAAGGTGGTGTTTTGCCAAATATTCAAGCTGTACTTTTACCAAAGAAGACTGAGAAAGCATAAATTTCTATCTCGGAGAGACATATTATCTAAAAAAAAGAATAAAACCGTCCTTTTCAGGACGACAAACTTTTATATTCAAAGAGGTTGATATTACTTTCAAAAAAAACTACATATGTATTAGTAATAAAACTTGATTCGTTATATAAAACTGGTTGCATACGATACACATATAACAACAACAACAAATATTAGATTCATACTCATGAATGTATAAGTAAAGTCATCTGGAGAGACAGCGTACGGTATAATACAGTAGGTAGATAATACTCGTAGCGAAAAAAACTTGATGGTGGTATACATGTACAGGTTCCGTGGATTCTATTCGGAATTTAATTTGTAAATTAATTTCTATCTACAGCATATACATAGTATATCATAAGATTTAAAGTTTTAATCTTTTGCTGAGAAATTGTGGTCCTGAAAAGGACCGTTTAAGTATTTATTTTTATCATTATATGTAAAATTTTGATCTTTCGTTGAGCAATTGTGGTCCTGAAAAGGACCGTTTGGATATTTATCTTCTTCAAATCAATTAAGCACGTTCTCCACGAATACGTCTGGCCAATTGAATATCTTTTGGCATAATTGTGACACGCTTTGCATGAATGGCGCACAAATTTGTATCCTCAAACAGACCAACCAAATATGCTTCACTTGCTTCCTGTAGAGCCATAACAGCAGAACTTTGGAAACGTAAATCTGTTTTGAAATCTTGAGCAATTTCTCGAACCAAACGTTGGAATGGCAATTTTCGGATTAATAATTCAGTACTTTTTTGGTAACGACGAATTTCTCGTAATGCAACTGTACCGGGGCGATAACGATGAGGTTTCTTTACACCACCAGTTGCCGGAGCACTTTTACGAGCTGCTTTGGTTGCCAATTGCTTGCGTGGTGCTTTACCACCAGTCGATTTACGGGCTGTTTGTTTTGTACGAGCCATTTTTTTTCACTGCACTTATTTAATTTTCACCTTAACTGAAAAGTCACTGCACTAATATATTTTACCACACACTAATAATTTGTGCACAAGTAATAAAATACTTCAGAACGTTTCAAAAGTTCATATTATCGGGGTGGATGAAGTCTTAACTATATTCATGTGTTAGAAAGAGATGAAATTTTCTGTATATAGGTAAGTCACAATGTTAGTTGTTGACTTTTGTATAAATACACGTGCAATAACTTAGTTCTCCAGAAATCTATAGAGCGTGCAGTGTTCGGCTAGTAAAAGTGTTAAAGTGTTAAAAGTGTAAAAGTTAAAAATGACTGGTCGCGGCAAAGGTGGAAAAGGCTTGGGTAAAGGTGGTGCTAAGCGTCATCGTAAAGTTTTACGTGATAACATCCAGGGAATCACTAAGCCTGCTATTCGGCGTTTGGCTCGTCGTGGAGGTGTAAAACGTATATCTGGTTTGATATATGAAGAAACTCGTGGAGTCTTAAAAGTATTTTTAGAGAATGTTATCCGTGATGCAGTTACCTATACTGAACACGCTAAAAGGAAGACAGTTACAGCAATGGATGTTGTATATGCTTTGAAGAGACAAGGACGTACCTTGTATGGATTCGGCGGTTAAACAATTTTCCTATCAAATATAAAAAAAAACAAAACGGTCCTTTTCAGGACCACGATATACAATTAAACGAAGATTCAAAATAATGATAAATTAACCGAAAAATAATAAATACATATCTAAAAGTAATTTTGTCACAATTCTTAATTTGCCTGTAGTTAGCATTCATTCCAATTTAATATTATTTATCAAATATCCAAATACATATGTATATATGTATATTGCATTCATATTATTTATGAGGAAGTATGTTGGAACGGAATATGAGTAAATATAAAAATTACATTGTCTACGGACCTATGTATGTATGGATGTATACATATACATATGTATGGTAAGTAAGTTTAGTATAAAATTATTACTAATATAGGATTTGAGTAGAAATTTATCCGACAATATATTAGCAAATTGTGAATTGATCGCATAAAACCGCTTTTTGTTTTCATACTATTATTTTACTTCATTTAAATTGAAATGTGACTTTTTCATGTATATACTCTTGATAGTTAATGAATAACAACACAAGGGCCCTAACAATAACCTCACGTTATTTTTTTTTATTTTTTATTTATATTTATTTCTTAATGAAAACATCTTATTACTTCTTTAGATCATTGCTAATATAAATTATTTTAAATTTGTAAAATAATTTTAAGGTTTGATTTAAAAATAATTGAGAAAATTAAATTTAAAGAGGGAAATTTTGACTTTTATAGAGCAAAGTTTGGACAAAATTTCATTTTAAATGAAAAATATATACCGTAAAGAAATATGAGCATTAAAATATTAAAGCAACACATTTAGGCTATCAAACTGCGTATAAAATGGTTTCTTAAATTAAATATTTGATTTTTAGTAAATTAAATAAACTTAAAAGTTTGTCCGTTGGAGATGTTAAATTGCACTGGATCGTTCAATTTTGTTACTCATCTTTTCACCTCGCTTCTCAATTTAAGAAGGTATAGCAATTTAAAGGTATTACTTCATCTATAAATTAGTGCGTAAAGTGTGTATTTAATAAATACAAAATAAAAGTTTATAAAAGTGAAAATGTCTGAAGCAATTGCTGTTACGAATGTTAATTCTCCGGTAGCCGGATCTTCTGCTATTTCTGAGAAAAAAGTTGCTGCTAAAAAAGCTGTTAAGCCAAAAAAGCCTTCAGTCGCTCCTACTCATCCACCAACTCAACAAATGGTTGATGCATCAATTAAGAATTTAAAAGAACGTGGTGGCTCATCACTTTTAGCTATTAAAAAGTACATCAGTGCT
>NW_026090255.1:0-25283 GCF_024586455.1 Bactrocera neohumeralis
TTTTAGTATCTTTATGATTTATCATATGTGCGATTTTAGTTATTAACGGATTTTTCAATTTCTGCGAGTCGGTATTATTTTACGGATTGTTTATTATGTGCATTTTCGTTATTATCTGCGGTTGGTAAGAAGCATAGTTTAACGAGCGGCCTCGTTAGAGTTCCGTTTTGAGTACGGAGGTCAACTACTCGTATGTGTCCGTCGGAGCCGTGATGTAGCTTCTCTATGCGACCAAGCCGTCATTCTGTAGGGGGGAGACCTTCTTCATGTATTAGGACAAGATCTCCAAGCTTTGGCGCCTTTTCGGGAGTTTTCCAGCGGTACCTTTTGTGAAGGTCCTTTATATACTCCTCCTTCCATCGGCGGCTGAAATCATGATGGAGAATTTTAATTCTTTCCCATCTGTTTAGTAAGGAAAGCGACTCCACGCCTGGCTCAGGTATGGCCAGAATGGGTGCTCCTTTTAGAAAGTGCCCTGGTGTAAGAGCTGTTAGATCTGAGGATCTTGCGAGTGTCGTCAATGGCCGTGAATTGGAGAACGGCTTCAATACGAATTAATAATTTGTGAATTCTTCAAAGTTAAATTTGTAGTTTCCAGCTACTTTTTTAAAGTGGATTTGAAGCTTTTACCGCTGATTCCCATAAACCACCCATATGATGAGCGCTTGGAGGGATGAACTGCCAGTTAATGCCTTGGGGAGCGTACTTTTGTACAATCTCAGGTGACACTTGTTTGATAAAGTCCACAAACTGTTTTTCGGTGGCTCTTTGAGCACCTATAAATGTCTTGCCGTTGTCGCTCATGAGCTTTGACGGAAAACCACGTCGTCCGACGAAGCGAGCAAATGCCGCGAGGAAAGCCTCCTTTGTCAGATTAGTACATAGCTCGAGGTGTACTGCTCGTAAAACAGACAAAGACAGCCACGTAGCCTTTCATCATTGTGGGAGACCTTAGCATGGACGCCTTTATGTGAAAAGGCCCAGCAAAATCGACACCTGTGATAGTGAAGGGCAGAGCAAAGTTGCAGCGTTCCGGTGGAAGTGCTGCCATAATCTGTGTTCGCATCTTTTGTTTATGCATAGTGCAAATCTTGCACGAAAAAATGCATTTCTTTATCTTTGGCTTGAGTCTTGGGATATAAAACTCTTGGCGGACTATTTGCTGCATGAGGCGGTGTTCTGCATGTAATAATAGTACGTGGACATAATTGAGATATAATGTGGCAAGTTGCGATCTCTCTGGTATAACAATGGGATGACGTTCGTTATACGTTAGGCTTGAATTGGCAAGCCGACCATTTGCACGAAGTAGACCCTTCGTATCTATGAATGGGTTTAGTACTAAAAGTGAGCTCTTTTTGTCAATCGGCTTCGATTCTCTTAGTAACGATATCTCTTGGCTGAAGTAGCGCGCTTGAGTAGAGGCGATAAGAGCAACCTTTGCTTTTTGTAAGTCTAGGTGCGTCACTGTATCGCCTTGGGAATATGCTGTGCGTATTCCCTTGATTCTAAGTTTGAGACGCTCGATGAATTTGAACATGTAAGCGATTACCCTGATAGCCCGGGGGTAAGATGAAAATCTCTCAAGGATGTCAGTATCATCCAATGTTGTGTGAAAGGAGTCGATCTTTCGACTTTCTGGGGCAATAATGTTGCGCATGGGCGATTGTGGCCAAGAATCGGGAGATTCTGTCAACCATCGGGGGCCATTCCACCAGAGGGTGGTGGTGGCAAGGTGCAGAGGTTTGCACCCTCTTGTACCTAGATCAGCAGGATTGTCAGCACTGGCTACGTGTCGCCAAGTGGCTGATCCCACTAGGTCAAGAATTTGAGACGTTCGATTGGAGATGTACGTCTTCCATGCATGTGGTGGTTTTTCCAACCAAGCTAATACAATCTCGGAATCGGACCAGAGATATAATTTATTTTTCGCCATATTCAGTTGGGTTTGCACTATGGATGCTAGTTTGGCAAGTAGTAATGCACCACATAGTTCTAGTCGTGGTAGACTTATGGTTTTTAGAGGAGCCACTTTTGCTTTTGCAACTAGTAAGTGGCTTGTAGTCGCCTCGTCACTTTGTGTGCGAACATATATAGTGGCGCAATACGCCTTTTCAGAGGCATCACAAAAGCCGTGTAGTTCGACTTTGTGCTCTGGGATATAATTAACCCATCTTGGGATTTGTATTTGTGTGATATCTTTTAGATTGCTCGCGAACTGGGACCACTTTTCTAAACGAAGCGGTTTTACTTGCTCGTCCCAGTCGGTACCATCTAGCCATAATTCTTGTATCAGGATTTTGGCTTGTATCATAATTGGCGATAGCCATCCTGCGGGGTCAAAAAGTTTTGCCACAGAGGAGAGAATTTGGCGTTTTGTAATGGCGGATAGTGCGGATATGGACTCAGTTGTGTATGAAAACTGGTCCGATATCGCATTCCATTGGATGCCCAGAGTTTTTGTTGTACTTTCCTTTTCGAAAATAAGGAAATTAGTATCCAACAAATTTTCTTTTGGTATATTTTTTAATATAGTTGGGTGATTTGCCGTAATCTTTTTTAATGGAAACCCTGCGGATTTGAGGGCTTGGATTACTTGTGATAGTGATTCGTATGCTTGTGGAAGACTGTGACTTCCAGACAGAATATCGTCTACATACGTTTGTGATTTTAACACCTGTGTTGCCAGAGGAAATTCTGACTTGGTGTTTTCAGCCAATTCATGGAGTGTTCGAATGGCTAAGTATGGGGCACAGTTAACGCCAAAGGTCACTGTTTTTAGCTTGAAGTCGCGTAGTGGACTATTGGGTGATTTTCGGAAAATAATTCGCTGAAAATCCTGATCGTCTTTATGTACGACTATTTGTCTATACATTTTTTCGACGTCCCCGTTAAATACGTATTTGAATATACGCCAGTTTAGAATGAGCAGCATTAAATCAGGTTGGAGCGTGGGTCCCGTAAACAGGATATCGTTTAGGGAATTCCCCGAGCTAGTGGATCTTGAGGCGTTGAAGACAACTCTTACTTTAGTTGTTTTTTTATCTGGCTTTACTACTGCGTGATGTGGCAAGTAAAATGAGTAGTATTTGCCATTGATGATTTTCTCGCATGGGCTTACTTCCTCCATGTGATCTAAATGGAGGTATTCTTCCAACACACCATCATATTCTGGTTTTAGTTCACCTTTTTTAAGTAGGTTTCTTTCCATACTTTGAAACTGCTGTATTGCAGAGGTGCGAGAGTGACCTAAGGCGATTGTGTTGGGAAATTGTTGTTTAAGTGGTAGTCGTACGACATACCGACCATTATCTGATCTAGTAGTTGTGGCTTTGTAAAAGTCTTCACAATACTGATCTTCTGGGGTTTTGATTGAAATGGGGGGAGTTCTTCTATTTCCCAAAATTTTCTCAATTGTGAATTGAGGTACTCATTCGAGATTTCCTCAACTTGAGTTGTCATTGTTGTGACTGGTTCCGTAACTAGTCCACTTAGGATCCAACCGAAAATAGTCTTTTGTGCCAACAGTGTGTTTGAAATTTTCTCAATACCTTCGAGTATTATTTGAGGTATGAGATCGCTGCCTAATAGAAGGTCTATTTGAGCGGGGGTGTTGCAGTTGGGATCTGCTAACTTAAGGTGTGAAACCTTTTCCCAATGCTTGCTATTTATATGATAGCTTGGTAACATATTGGTTAATTGCGGTAAGACTATAGCTTCTGCTTGTATTCTTATATCCGCTTGGGGGGAAAATAGGGTAATGGGGCAGATTTTATTAGAGTTTTGAACTACTCTTCCGCCCATTCCCGTAATTTCAAAGTTGGCTTGTCTTGTTGGCAGATTTAGCCTATTTTGTGCCCTAGACGCTATGAAAGATCGTTGTGATCCTTGGTCTATTAGGGCTCTGAGCTTAAACAGTTCTCCTCGATGTTCGATGGAGACGACTGCTGTGGGTAGTAGTATCCTACTTTGATTTTCGCTGTGTAGCGTTTGAGTTGTTGATGCCTTTGAGCAGCATGGTGCTTCTTGGCAATTTTGAGAATTTGGCACTTCGGGATTTGTTGTTGCAACTAAACCCGCGGCTCTTTTGATATTTGCGCTGTTTGGGGGTAAGCTGGAAAAATTATTAATATGAAGCATCGAATGGTGTCGTTTATGACAATAGACGCAGTTAAATTTGCTTTCGCATTCTTTGAGTGTATGCGCATGTGACAGACAGTTTGTACAAAGTCTTTTAGTTTTTACGAAATTGTGGCGGTCGATAATATTCAATTTTTTAAATCTCTCGCAAGATTTGAGCTTATGCCCTCCTGTACATAGTTCGCATGATCTATATTTATTCTGTTCAGATGAGAACGATTGCGTTTTGAAGAAGCTTCTATTCAAATTGTTGTTGCTATTGGCTTGGGGCTTGTGGAAGCTTCTATTGAAGTCTTGCTGAATACCTTTTGGTTTACTTGTATTTATTTTTTTGTCTACCCTTTCTGCGATTTCGTACTGGGTAGTGAGAAAATCTTTCATTTGTTGCCACGTTGGGCATTTTTTACGAGATGAGAGCGATTGCTCCCACAATAATAAAGACTTTTCTGGTAATGCTGCTGTGCATATATTTACCAGTATAGGATCCCAGTTGTCTGTGGGAATGTTTTGTGTCGATAAAATCGACAAACAATTGGAAACCGTGGATTGAAGTTTGATAAATTCTTCACTGGTTTCCTTTTGAATTTTTGGCAAGTTCATTAAGATTGTTATCTGCTTATCGACCAATATTCGTTCATTCTCGTATCTTGATTTTAAAGCTTCCCAAGCCATATTAAAATTGTCGTCATTTAATGCGAACTGTTTTACTATGACGCCAGCTTGACCTTTCGTTTTGTATCGGAGGTGATACAATTTTTGTGCATTAGATAATTTTGGGTGGTTTATGTAAACGGCTGTGAACATGTCCCGGAAGGACGGCCATTGTTCATAACCCCCATGAAAAATTTCTGTGTCACATGCGGGCACCTTGAGGTGGATGCCTGAACTTGCCTCTTGACTTTGTACTTGTGGCATCTCTACTCGCGGAAGTGGAGTAGGTGCAATTGCTTTAATTAATTTCAATTGATCAGTAATCATTGCTTTCGTTTCTTCAAATTGGTCTAAGCAATTTTCATATTTGGCGTAAGCCGAGGATTTGAAATTTTCTGGTAGATCTGAGTCATCAGATTCTACTATTGCGTCATAAGAAGCTTGGAGTCGTATCCAAAAATTGTCCAGATTTTCTTTTTTGATTTCTAATGCCGATTCAGAATTATCTTGAATCGGCGAAGATGAAAATCGAGTGCAGTATTTTATAAAACTGTCACTCTCAGAAATGAATTTACTGTATATAATGTCTTTCCCCCTTTTTTGTTTTGTAACACCTTGCTTTGAGCGTGTAGCTTCTGCAGGTGTACATGGACTTTTTTCGTCCGAAATCATTTTTGGAACTTTCAGTAGTTGTGAAGATTTAGATTCTTTGGAATCTGCGTTCATTTAGAACAAATAAATTAACGAAATATATATGTATATATTTTTTTCAATATAACTGATTGACTTTAGATATTGACTTTTAATTGCTGATTGCCAAGCGAAGTCTTTTTTGTAAATATAATTAATAAAATTGTAAAATGTTTTGTTTTATTTTATTTTGTTGACCGGATTATATTAAATAACGCGTTTCGTTTTAATTAATCTCGAATAAAGTATAAAAGTATGTATTACCGAATTTATGTATTATTATTTTATTGTTAATATATGCAGTATTTATTTTATTAAATTGTTTTGAGTTGGAATGTCTTATAGGGTATACCTATAGACGAAACCGTTTGTATGTACTTGCGACTGAGTGCTCGTATAAGAGATCAGTGCTTTTTGTACATATGTACATATGTATATACGCAATCCTGCTTGTTTTTGCTTATCAAAGAACAAGGGGTATTGCCGAAAATGTGCCAATTTGGACTTTGAACATGTAATTTAAATTGTTCGTAATATTTAATTATTATGTTATTTATATATGTAAATATATTGTAATACTTTATACTTTTTCTACCGAACCGTTTAAAAAGTATTTAATTTTTTGAGGTACCCTCGTATGGTGTAATCAACTTTCCGTATATAATTATGTACAAGTGTATAGGCAAGCGTGCATATATTGTTTCTCAGTGGAGCGAGCGCGCATAAACGGAATTGAGAAATGAAATAATCGTGTGTGCACTTTGATTCGTAAATGTGCACTCTTTGTATATTCTGTAAATATGTATGTGCGTATGTATGTGAGTACGGTCTCTTGGCCTGTACTCCAATGTTCTCAAATAGTTGAATTCACAATAAATATATAAATATACGTATGTATTTTCAATGTGTAAATATCAACGCATGTGTATCAAATTGGTGCATACATGTACATCTGTAATTTTTTCTTTTATTGGGTTTTTCTTGACCTTTTCTCTTTTATTCCTTTATATATACATATATATACATATATACACATATGACTGTTTTTTGTTTTTGCCTTAACTTTTGCTTACTTATTTAAGGCAATCCTGCTTATTGCTTGATCAAGCATAAGGGGTATCACCGGACATATGGGCAAGTGAAATACTTGAATTTTTTTTTTTTTTTTTTTTTATGTTTGTGGATAATTTGTGTTTTGATACACGAAGGTAAGCATTAGTGGCCAATAAACAATCTTCATATATTTGGATATATATACATAGTACATAAATATATAAGTATATAAATATATATGAATATAAATATATATGTATATAAATATTGTCTGTTGTGCCTAACAGTTTTATTTTCGGTATTTCCGTTTTAACCGAAAGTTACTTGTGACCGCTTGGCAATCGGTGTTTTTTGCAAACACAATAAAATAAGATGAGAATAACTGGATGAGCTATTCTATGCAAATAAATTAAATTTGACGCAAAAATGATATATGTATGTATGTATGTAGTATGTACATGTATGCAAAATTTAAACGAAAAAATGCAGTACTAAAAGGAATCGATACGACTCACTTTGTTATCCGTCATGGGATTTTGGGTATTACGGTAGGCCAATGTGTCTGATAGTTCCTATGAGGTGTTCCAAATCCTGCCCTGGAATGCTGCGGTGAGTTCCTAGTGGGTTTTGGTTTTTTTTTTTTTTGTTGTTTTTACTCCGCGCCCGTTTTATATTAATATGTATTAGTTACATACATATATGGTTTTAAATTCGCGCCCGCTGTTTTTTGGTTTATTGTTTTGTATTTTTTATTTAGGTGATTTTTTTCGCGCCCGTTTGTTTTTGTTTTTGGTAACTGCTTATTATTATTATTATTATTTTTTTTTTTTTTTTTTTTTTTTTTTTTTTTTGTCGCACTGTTAAGTATATATGTATGTGTATTTTTATTTGATATTAATTTCTTTATTTTCCTGTTTTTTGTCACTACCCAAACTTTGTTGTTGGGCTTTTTGCGGTCACATGAATTTTTGCTTCTTGTATTGTATATTTACATATATATATACAAGCAAATTTTTGGAATCGATTGGTAAGTATGTATGCAGAATTATACTTTTTTTCTTCTTTTTATATTCTATTTTTTTCAGTTTCGGGCACTGTATTTTTCATATACTTATAATTTCACTGCACATATTATTTGCACTTGCGCTCTTTTTCACTTTTGTTTGTCACCACTTAATATTTTAAGATTTTTTCGCTTTGTAATCTTGTTTCACAATTTCTTTATTTTATTTTTATAAAAAAAAAAATTATTATTTTTTCTTTTCACAATAGTGCCATTCAGTATGGCTCGAAGGACCATATATAATTTAGTACTTACTTCTGCTACCCACTCCGTTGAGAACGAAATATATTATTTTTTTTTTCACTTCAAGATGTATCGCAATTTTATTGGAAATATTGAAAACGTTATAATAAAGATCTCCCTGGTCGGATACCAGTGGAATATGAATATAAAATGAATGCAACAAAATGTATTAAAATTTGTGGACTCCTTGGTCGGATACCAGTGGAATGTGAATATAAACTGAATGCAACAAAATGTATTAAAATTTGTGGACTCCCTGGTCGGATACCAATGGAAGTTTTACGGGTGGATTCATAGAATTCCACAGAAGAACACTATTAATTAATTGGTGGGTTCCGCTGCTGCGCACTGAGGATCTCCAGATGCTGGAACGGTGGTTGAGTTGCGCGCCGAAGATGACAAAATCGTTGCCGAAAAAAAGCAATAAACGAAAACGTCCGCCGATGATCACTGCTCGAGATTCGTAGTCGAAAAGTGTCGGTTCGCTTCCAGGACGAAGCTTTTTGCTCGTTGGGCGGTGGTGGATTAGCAGCTGCGTGTATTGATGTGTGTGTGGTGTTTTTTGCTGTTTCCAATGAATGTGTGGTGTGTGGGGAAACTGCTGTCTTCAGGTGTGGTGTATGTGCCAGTGTTGCTTGTGAGTGGTGTGTCGCGATAACGCTGCCCCAATGCAGCTCCGCTAAAAAATTATATTTTTTTGGTTTTTTAATAACCAAAAGCTTAACTGGCGCCCGAGCTAAAAGTTATCGCAGTATCTCGATAAATAATTAAATAATAGAAAAAAATATAGTAGCATAAAGCAAACGGGAAGCACTAGTTGCTAGCCAGCTCTATTCGTGAGTGGAATGAACAGAAACAAACAAAAAATAAATTAAATCAAAAAGTGTTAAAGAAGAAGATATAAATACAAATCAGCAAGATCAGCAAAGTGAAAATTCAGAAAGAAAAACTGGATATGAAAAATTAATGTAATACAATTTACAGAATTTTAAAATTTTTAGTGGATACAGGTTCTGGTAAAAATTATGTTAAGCCAGAGCTGGCAAAAAAATGAATCCAAAACGACAATCCCTTTTTTGCATCTATTGCGGGAAATTTAGAAATTAGCGAACATACTTATGTTCAACTTTTTAACTTTAATGATAAAATTAAATTCTATCTAATGCCACTTCTCAAAACATTTGACGGTATTCTAGGGAATGATACCCTTCGGGAATTTAAAGCCATTATATACACTGGCGAAAATTACATGACTTTAAGTAACGGCTTTAATGTTCACCTCAAACAGCTCCCCCCACAGCGCGTGAACGCAATTAATGTAGATGAGGGAAACCTCTCAGAAAATCAAATGCACACGATGGAAAACATCGTAAATAAATACCCAAAGCTTTTTTCCGAACCTGACGAAAAGCTAACCTATACAACAAAAGTTGTCGGACAAATTCGGACAACATCCGATTCCCCTGTTTACACAAAATTCTATCCATATCCTGCAGCATTGAAACAAGAAGTGGAATCTCATGTAGAAAAACTTTTGAGCGATGGTATAATTAGACCATCTAGATCACCGTACAACTTTCCAGTGTGGATTGTACCAAAGAATCCAGACGAGGCAGGAAATAAACAATACCGTATGGTCATTGATTATAGGAAACTAAACAAAGTAACGATCGCGGACAGATACCCCATTCCGGAAGTGACAGAAGTAATTTCTCAACTAGGTAATAACAATTTCTTCTCAGTTCTCGACCTTAAAAGTGGTTTTCATCAGATTCCACTAAAAAAATCTGATATAGAAAAAACTGCTTTCTCTATCAACAATGGGAAATACGCATTAACTCGACTACGATTTGGCCTAAAAAAATGCGTCATCAATTTTTCAACGCGCATTAGATGGTATATTAAGAGAACACATAGGGAAACAGAAGAGGAACATTCGAACATATATATAAGGTGTTTGAAACATTAGAAAACACTAATATGAAAGTTCACTTAGGAAAATGTAAATTTTTCAAAAAAGAAGTAGAATTCTTAGGGTATGTAATCACACTGGTTGGCATAAGAACCAACCCAAAAAAAGTTGAAGCCTTTTCAAACTTTCCACAACTTCAAAATTTAAAACAACTTCGCTGCTTCTTCGACATGTCAGGGTGCTACCGGCGTTTTATAAGAGGTTACGCTAAACTTTCAAAACCCCTAACATCTCTTTTAAGAGGGAAGATGGTCGTACGTCAAAGAATAAATCTACTCACATAAAAATTAATTTGAATAGGGAAGCGATAGAAGCTTTCATGAAAATAAAAAAAAAATCCCTCACCTCAGAAGATATCATCCTTACAGCAAAGAATTTGAGCTGATCACAGAAACGTCCAACTTCGCCATAGGCGCAGTATTGCCTCAGTCAGATAGACCAATAGCAGTTTTATCCAGGACATTAAGCAAAGCGAAAGAGCACTATGCCGCGAATGAAAAAGAAATGTTAGCCATCATTTGGGGCATTGAATTATCTGTATGGATCGGCCAGAGTAAAAATATTCACCGATCATAAACCATTAACTTATAAGTTAAGCAATAAGAATTGTAATAGCAAAATGATCGCTGGAAAGCAATACTAGAAGAATACAGGTATGAAATGCACTATAAGCCAGGTAGAACAAACGTCGTAGCCGACGCACTGTCAAGAATCCCACACCAAGAATCACACAACTTAATATACTGCGTAGAAGCACTTAACGCGTTTAAAAACCAAGTATTTTTAAATAAGGATGTAACATCGACATATCAATTTAAAATCATATTTCTCACCTACCACCGTCATATAGTAACCGAACCTGATTACAAAATTTGATTTCTATTTTAAAAAGATATTTAAATCCGTCCGTAATAAACTGCATCAAAACGGAGGAGCACATTATGGGCAAGATTCAAGAAATTTACCCCTTACACTTTGACAAATATAAGATTAGGTTTTCGCAGTTCCAAGTGGAAGACATAACAAACGAGGAAGAGCAAGAGAATATTATTATAAATGAACATAAGAGAGCGCATAGAAATTGCAGGGAGAATAAGATACAAATTTTAGAAAAATTCTATTTTCCAAGTATGGCGAATAAAATAAATAAGGTAATAAAAAAATGCGTAACTTGTAAGGAGAACAAGTACGATCGCCACCCATCAAAGCCGCTGCTACAAGCCACACCCATACCTAATTTCCCTGGACAAATAATCCACGTAGATATATTATTGATAGGCAAAAAGCTAGTTCTGACAGCAATGGACAAATTCTCAAAATACGTTATCGCAAAATCCATTAAATCCACGGCAACATAGGATATCAGGCAACCTTTGAGGGACATTCTTTTCTTCCTTGTACCGGAAACATTGGTAATAGATAATGAAAAATCCTTTAACTCAGAGTCCATAAACTTTGTGATAGAGAACGAATTTGGCACCAAAATATATCGCACCCCCCCTTACACAAGCTGCTCGAACGGTCAGGTTGAGCGCTTTCATTCTACTCTACAGGAGATTATGCGTTGTCTGCAAACAGATAAAACCCACCGATCGTTCCAAGAACTTTTGGAACAATCAATCAAAGAATATAACTACACTATTCATTCAACAACGGGAAAAAAACCAATTGAAATCTTCTTCGGAAGACGGGTCAATAGCGACCACAGGCTAATAGAAGAGGAAATAAAAGAAACGAAAAAAAGGCTTCAGGAAAAGCAATTGGCAGATCTTGCCTACCATAATGAAAACCGAGCGCCACCCAAACAATATTTTGAAGGAGATGAAATTTTTGTTAAGATAAATAAGAGATTAGGAACTAAGTTATCACCTAGATTTAGGAAAGAAATTGTCGCGCAGAATTATAATACCACCGTTAAAACTAAAACAGGCAGGATTGTTCACAAAAACAAAATAAAATAATGTTAAGAAGAAAAAATTACTTGCAGATGGAAAAACCTCGAAATGGAGAACCTACAAATTTACCTCATCCTAATTATATTGGGACCCACTACAAAAACCCAACAAATTGACGTTAGGACGTGACAAACAATAATGGATATCTACCAATTAAGACAGGAGAAGTAAGAACAATCAACCATTATGATAAAGTCCTACATTTTATCAACTTAACCAAATATGAGGAAACACTTTCACTTATTTCGGACAACATTAATACACTAAAGACAACTACTTTCGAGGACAGACAATTGCTTGACACAACAAACAAAAATTTCATTTTATTAGAAGCGAAGCTAGAAGGTTTACAACTTAACTTAAAGAATTAGCGCAGAATAGCATTAGGACTTTGGAAGATGACATTCAATTCATTAAACGTACCTATCAGGTTAACAACGATATATCGCTTTTACGCAATCACCTGGACGACATAGAACAGATAATTTTTTCATGCAAATTAAGCATAATACCAACAGATATACTGACATTTACAGAACTAAATCTCATTACCGATTTCGAAAGCTATAGCCACATAAAAACAGCAGTACTTTTCCAGGATAACACGATCATTATAACCGTCCTCATACCTCAATATTCCAACAGCATCCTATCCGAAATCAAAATTGAACCCCTTCCCAATATAAACAATAAATCATTAGTTTTAGACAAATACGATGTACTAGTAGATGAAGACATATGTACAATGTAGAAATTAAGGACAATTTGGAGAAAAATTTAATTAAAGAGAGGGACCAATGTTTAATAAATATACTAAAATTTGAAGAAGCAGACTGTAAGCTCAGAATTTGTAATGAGCAATCTGTAAACGAAGTGCTACCAGGCATACTAATATTTAAAAATTTCCATTCAAAAATTACACAAATTGTAATAGACAAAATATTAAACAAAGAGGAACTTTTTTAATAAAATTTAAAAATTGTGAAATAAATGTATTTAACAGATCATATACTAATGTAAAAAATGTTATAACTAAAATTAAAGAAAATACAAATTTTGTTAAAAAAGAATTAAGACTGGAAATATTGTATGTGGAACAACTCCAGCATGAAAACAATATTGAATTTTTGTTAAATAAACAGTTCCTCAGTAATTAGCTTAAGTTCTGATGTAATGATAATTGTAATAATTATAATCGTTATAACATTTTTATATAAAAATCGTCAAAAAGTATATTTGTCACCTGAATCTAGTGCAGAGGACGTACTAAATGTGCGGAAAGGTCTTTTTTTGCAAATAGTAACATCGGCACACCCTACGAGCAACACCGATTGGGGACAATCGATTTAAGAGGGGAAGAGTTAACACAGCACTTGTTACTAATAAGTATCGGCTTACATCTTCCGGCACGTGTAACCGAAATGCACCAGAAAGTGCATGGTCAGCGTCTGCACTACATGTTGTGCAGAATAAGATTCGTGGAAACGAATCACGCCACTTATAATTATTAAAGATAGAATTAAGTATAACAAGTAAGGAAGGGCTAAGTTCGGGTTTCACCGAACATTTTATACTCTCGCATGATAAAGTGATAATCGAGATTTCATTATCCGTCATATACATATTTTTTTATTTTGCTGTAAAATTAATTAGATTAGATCAATTTGTGTACTTTGAGTATTGAATTGTATTTTTATTTCATAATGTATATACATATGTATGTATTATACAGAGAAGGCATCAGATGGAATTCGAAATAGCGTTATATTGGAAGAAGGCGTGGTTGAGAACCGATTTCACCCATATTTCGTACATGTCATCAGGGTGTTAAGAAAATATTATATACCGAATTTCATTGAAATCGGTCTAGTAGTTCCTGAGATATGGTTTTTGGTCCATAAGTGGGCGACGCCACGCCCATTTTCAATTTTTCAAAAAGGCCTGGGTGCAGCTTCCTTCTGCCATTTCCTCCGTAAAATTTAGTGTTTCTGACGTTTTTTGTTAGTCGGTTAAGGCACTTTTAGTGATTTTCAACATAACCTTTGTATGGGAGGTGGGCGTGGTTATTATCCGATTTCTTCCATTTTTGACATATCTATAATAGTTTCCGAGATATGTACAAAAAACTTAGTAGGGGGCGGGGCCACGCCCACTTTACCAAAAAAATTACGTCCAAATATGTCCCTCCCAAATGCGATCCTTTGTGCTAAATTTCACTTTTATATCTTATTTTTTTTTTTATACCCTGAACAGGGTATATTAAGTTTGTCACGAAGTTTGTAACACCCAGAAGGAAGCGTCGGAGACCCTATAAAGTATATATATAAATGATCAGTATGTTGAGCTGAGTCGATTTAGCCATGTCCGTCTGTCTGTCTGTCCGTCTGTCTGTATATATACGAACTAGTCCCTCAGTTTTTAAGATATCCTTTTGAAATTTTGCAAACGTCATTTTCTCTTCAAGAAGCTGCTCATTTGTCGGAACGGCCGATATCGGACCACTATAACATATAGCTGCCATATAAACTGAACGATCGGAATCAAGTTCTTGTATGGAAAACTTTAACATTTGACAATGTATCTTTACCAAATTTGGCATAGATTATTTTCCATAGAAACAATGTAATCTTCGAAGAAATGGGTCATATCGGTTAACTATAGCATATAGCTACCATACAAACTGAACGATCGGAATAAAGTTCTTGTATGGAAAACTTTCACATTTGACAATGTATCTTCACCAAATTTGGCATAGATTATTTTCCATAGAAACAATGTAATCTCCGAAGAAATGGGTCAGATCGGTTAACTATAGCATATAGCTACCATACAAACTGAACGATCGGAATAAAGTTCTTGTATGGAAAACTTTCACATTTGACAATGTATCTTCACCAAATTTGGCATAGATTATTTTCCATAGAAACAATGTAATCTCCGAAGAAATGGGTCAGATCGGATAACTATAGCATATAGCTACCATACAAACTGAACGATCGGAATAAAGTTCTTGTATGGAAAACTTTCACATTTGATAATGTATCTTCACCAAATTTGGCATAAATTATTTTCCATAAAAACAATGTAATCTCCGAAGAAATGGGTCAGATCGGTTAACTATAGCATATAGCTACCATACAAACTGAACGATCGGAATCAAGTTCTTGTATGGAAAACTTTCACATTTGATAATGTATCTTCACCAAATTTGGCATAGATTATTTTCCATAGAAACAATGTAATCTCCGAAGAAATGGGTCAGATCGGATAACTATAGCATATAGCTACCATACAAACTGAACGATCGGAATCAAGTTCTTGTATGGAAAACTTTCACATTTGACAACGTATCTTCACCAAATTTGGTACAGATTATTTTCTAAGGAAACAATGTAATCTCCGAAGAAATTGGTCAGATCGGTTAACTATAGCATATAGCTACCATACAAACTGAACGATCGGAATCAAGTTCTTGTATGGAAAACTTTTGCATTTGACAAGATATATTTACGAAATTTGGTATAAATTATTTTCTAAGGCACCAATGTAATCTGTGAAGGGTATATTAGCTTCGGTGCAGCCGAAGTTAATGTTTTTTCTTGTTTTTTTTTTTTTTAATTGAAAAAGGTAATTTAATTACAATTGCAATTTATATATATAGCACTAGCGGTTAAGCCATCAGCTTTACGTTATTATGGTTTGATATTAGTAAAACATTTATATTTCAAAGTACAATCTAATTTTGCTTATAATGCATATAAATCTCTTTATGTTTTCTTCGTTTACTTCTGTAAGAAGTTCTTCTATTGTGCGGTTTGTTATAGATTGTCTTATTGAGTTTACTGCAGTATAGCTTGTGACGATATGTTTGATAGTAAGTATCTCATCGTTGCAGAATTGGCAAGTTTGTGGGCTGCCTCTTTGAAAAAGATACTTGTGTGCCCTAGGCGAAAGCGAGTGTATATTATGATGTTTCGTCTTGAAATTGTTGTTGGGAAGATTGGAGGAACCAAGTTTGGGTTTATGTATTTGTAGTCATGGTTTATATTTTGCCAATATTCAACCATAAGTTTCCGATTTACTTTATTGATTGTGTTTTTTAGGTCTTCCTTGTTAAAGCTGATTGTTATGTATAACGGTGAGTTGGTGGCAAGTTTTGCTGCTGCGTCTGCCGAGGTGTTGCCCTTTATTCCGATGTGGCTGGGAATCCATATCAACTTAATTTTTGTAGCATTGGAAGTTAATATATCTCTGATTTGGGATATCACGGTATCGTTATTGTTAATGTTTTTTACCGATAGCAGAGTTGAGAGTGAGTCGCTAAAGATAAGCCATTTCCCTTTGCTTTTTTACAAGCGTGGTAGACTGCGGTTGCTTCTGCAGTATATACAGATGCGTATGATGGCAGTATAGAGGAGGATAGTGTTTCGTTCTCGTTAACGACGCTATATGCGGTTATGTCCTTATATTTGGAGCCGTCAGTATATAAGGTAGACCAGTCGTGGTATTTGCTGCGTATATAATGAAAGTGCTGGAGATACATTGAAATTGGAGTGATTTCTTTTTTGAATTTTGTTAACTGCAGTAATATGCAGTTTGTAGGGAGTGCCCATGGTGGGTTTTGAATATTTGTGGTGGCAACTTGAATTTCTTATGAATATTAGTTTCGATTTTTTTCGTTTGACACTGAAAAATAAAGGTTTAGTCACCTCTCTCCAAGTATGAGCTCTTAATTGTGGCGGGAAAGTCATTCGCCATAAACTTTTCTATTTTTTAAATTTAAATATTTAGTTTTATAGATCGTTTAGGATATTGAATGCCCTTAAAAAAGGTATCTTAAAGATTTTTGCGCTTTGATGTGTTCTCAGCTTTATCAAATTGTGCTCAACCACCGTCGAAACCAGGTAATTTCGCGATTTTCCTTGCTGTCCGGACACATATCTCATTGACTGCTAATTTGTTTGGAGACGTATAACGCTCCTTAAGTCGATGCTTTGTCTTTGCTTTTGTTCGTAAGCTCTTGTCATATTGGGTTGTCAAAAAAGTCTTGCGGTATTGTTATTGATTTTTTTTATTGAAATTGAAATGAATTTTTGATGACTCATGCCCAGCTATGCTACTATGCCGACCTCTTTCGACCAATTCAGCGATTTTATCGCAATTTTCGACGACAGGTCTTCCGGAGCGTGGCGCATCTTTGACCACCTCTACACCAGAACGAAAACGTTGAACCCAGCTGACCCGGCAGCCGTTGTCCTGCCTGAAATTATGTGTTTTGAAATGAAAAGAAAGTTGAATTTATATTGTGTTGAAAATCATTTATTTTCGATTTTTCCAAATTTTTTCAATGTAACGAAGCTTGATAAACAATATTTTTTGGTTTCTGTTTCGGTGCGTAAATGTACAGAGAAGATGGTTTTCCAACTCATGAGCACGTCACGTATATTTGGCCGTGTGAAAAACATGGCATTTCTAAATTTATGCCACACACTTCTAGCGACTATCCTTGTGTCCTATTGATTCTCATCTCAAATGAAATTTTCACTGGAAACGGAATGCGTTGAAACTGATATGGAAAATTGTAGAACTCTTTGAAAACTGAAAAGGTTTGAACTGAAATGGCAAATCGTTGGAGCTCAGAGGAATTCGTAGAGTCAAGCATTCTGCCCCATTCTATAAGATAGCTACGTTACAATCAGTCGGGTTGCATTACACAGTTTCGGTGCTTGAAGATTGCGAAACATAATAACGACAGATCCAACTTTGAGACGCAAATAATGCGGTGTCATACCAAGCCTCTCCAAAGCACTTAGAAATTCCACTTGATAATTCGCGGCTTCGTCTCATTGTCAAGACGATCGATCGATTTGTATGAGCGCAAGTCTCCCGGAATTTGACTTTAAATCTTCCAGTTTAAGTCAACAACATCGGTATTTTTGGCAGCTAAAATTGTGCGTGCACTCAAGAAATCGTAGTTACGATAATTTGGCCAATGTCCGAATATTCTTTATGAGTTTATCTTTCATGAATTGATAAACGGCAGATGGAATTGATATTAAACCACCGGAAGTATCAAGCAGAATTGACTCATTTGCAATTCTTAGCGCAGACGATGTAAAATGTCTTCGACAATGTAATTTTTGTTCGTATACCATAATTGAAGCGGATTTGAAGGTTGATATGTCGAAATTATCTTCCCGAAAAGTGTGCGAACTTCATTTGTACCGCATCGTACATATTTTGCTGGCTTGCTTCTAAAATTGTACACACCGTACGCGCGCTCTAGAAAGCAACTAATAGCCTCTATACCCTTCACTGCTTCTCTCTATTCTAATGCTTTTTGATAAACTATATTTTTAGTTTTATGTTCTGGCGCATAAATAAATAATGTTGATGGTTTTCCGACACGGGAACAGGCTACATATAATTGGCCATGTGCAAAACATGGATTTTCTAGGTTGATGCCACATACACTTAGTGACTGCCCTTGCGATTTATTTATAGACATTGCAAATGCAAGCCGCACTGGAAACTGTAAACGTTTAAAGCTGAATGGTATGTCGTTCGATATCATAGGGATGCGTGGGATTAAAACATCTTCGCCTTTGTACTTCCCTTTCAAAATTGTGGCTTCGATGACGTTGTTCAATAATTTCTTCACCGCAAGCCGGGTACCATTACACAGACGTGGCAGGTTTATGTTCCGTAACATAATAATTACTGATCCGATTTTTAATTGCAGATTATGAGGTGGTAAGCCGGGCAATTCCAGCGAATTTAAAAATTCTGTTGGATAATTGACAACTTCATCTTCATTAGTAATGGAATCAACTGATTTGTAATTCTTCAATTCGCCAGCTATTTTCTCATTCACATCAACATTTTTTGCGGCGAATATAACACGTTCGCTTAACCAAATGTGATTTACGTAATTTTGAGCAATGTTTGGGAAAACCATCTCCATGAGTTCGGTCTTTGATTCACAAAAGTTACAAAAATTGGTAGGGAATGTAATGTATCCAGATGATGTATCAACAGCAATAATACCATTACCAATATCGAGCAGTTGTTTGGAAAACACTTCTCCAGACTGGTCTTCCTGTAATTCGACTCTCATGTTTATACTTAATTTAAGCGTTTTAATGTATTTCCATAAAATGGACGACTTCAAACAGGCATTCAGTTCATCAGCTGGCGTTGAGCGTGGAACAACTGGCAATATTTGTCGAAAATCACCTGCCAATAGTATCATTGCACCACCAAACCGGTTTTTGTTATTTCGTAAATCTTGCATCGAGCGATCTAATGCCTCCAAAGATTTTTTGTGTGCCATCGTACATTCATCCCAAATGATCAGTCTTGTTTGCTGCAGCACTTTGGCCATCGCAGAATTCCTCGAAAGGTTGCAAGTTGGAGTTTCATTAATTTGAAGGTTTAACGGCAGCTTGAGAGCTGAATGAGCTGTTCGACCGCCTTCCAACAATGTAGCTGCAATACCTGATGAAGCTAGGGCTAGTGCAATTCCATTTTGCGACCGAATTGTTGCCAAAATCAATGATAACAAAAAAGTTTTCCCAGTTCCACCGGGAGCATCTAAAAAATAAAATCCGCCAGTTCCATCGTTCATTACTTTCATGAGCGTATCGTAAGCATATTTTTGTTGTTGATTTAAAAGGGGAACTGTTCTATCAACCATTTCTCGTAATGTTTCGGAATCGTATTGGGCTTCGCGTCTCAATTCTTGATCAAATGAGTCGAACATTGGGCGATTGGGTCCTATCATTCCTATTTGAATTAATACTTTGTTGGTAAGCATCAAGCACATGTCCTCAATTAAAATTAATGCTTCATTGTGAATTTCTTCGTTCATTTGCAAATCTGCATTCGATGTTCTAAGACGCATCTGATGCAATATATCTTCCGCCATATGATCTTTGTATTTATGCCATAAATCAATCGGTGCTGATGGGAAGCATGTCGACAAAATTATAGAAAATAATGTTCGTATTTGTTTAGCATTTGACGAAATCACAGCATCTTCAAGAGTCTGGTCCCAATGAGTGTCATTCTCTAACAATCCCAAATGTTGACAGGCTTCTCTGTATGTGTCACACAATACACCATTAACAGTTCGCAGATGTTGGAATGATGTTGGACCACGAACATTGACTAACAATAAACGCAAATAAAAACACTCGTCTTGACTGGGATGGACTGCATAAATACGGCCTAGTGCATCGGTGGAAAATACTTGTGGGTAATCTGAAACTGGCTGTCCTCGTTTTCGTCGTTGAAATTTTTTAGATGATTGATTCCAGATATAATATCTTGGCATTTCGGAGTAAAGTAGCGTTCTGGCAAAATCATCATTCTGGCACATTTCAAAGAAGCTGGTTAATGTTGTCGATGGTGGCCTGTCAACTCGTTGTAATACGTTTGCATCTGTAAAATACACCCGTTGACCATTTTCCAAATGTACGGCCAAGTGAACAACAGTAGGATGTCGTTCATGTATTGGAAACGAAAATATACGCCACATGCCTTCGTTACTACTAACATAGCGGCCCATTTGATATTGAGTGACTTCATCATTTGAATTTTCGGCAGCAACTCCGAAGACAGCCATGTCACAACCTTTGTTCACGTACTTGCAAATATATTTAATAGATTTTACGGAATGGCAAAATTCGACGTTTATGTGTGCTTTATATGCCTTGCAGAGTAATGGCGAAAACGGAACAACCCAACGATTATCAACTTCAATGTCCTGTCGATTTACTTTGACTATTGTTGACTTTCCATTGTCATCAATGGATCGGCGGCGATAAAGTGGATATCCATCATTTCCAGTAATAGTTTCTGATACTAATTGTCTTGGGTAGCGTTTTGAACATTTTCCTTCAACCATACACGGAGAAATTGGATTTAATATTCCACATGGACCATGTATCATATTTTTTGTAATAACCTCATGTAACAGTGGGTCTTCATTATTATCGGGAATTTCTGCTGATATCACATTATCAATTTCATTCGGTCTTATCCTCTCAACCAACCAAATGAGGATATGTGCATGTGGCAATCCGCGTTTTTGCCACTCAATTGAGTACATCCAACAACGCGTCTCGCCGAACACGCGATGCTTAACAATAAAATCCATGAGTGATTTTAATTTCATTTTGAACACCCTTTCAGTGATATCGTGGCGATCAATAGGTGATTGGCTAGTAAATAATTCTTGTTGAATTTCTGTCCACTTTGGATTGCATGTGAATGTGATAAACAAATCTGGTGTGCCATAATGTCGTACATAGGACATAGCATCTTGAGCATATTCATGCATATGTCGCGGGCTTCCGACGTATGTTGCTGGGAGAATAGTTGTTCTGCCAACATTCTGTGCATTTCCATCAGCATTAATGGCATCCCGAAGATGAATATATTCCTCGGAACGGAGTTTTGCCTGGTTCAACCTGATAAATGTCAATCGTTCAGTTTCAATTTTCACATACATATCCACAGCATATTGGTGAAATAGACGCCGACACTTTAAGATGTGATTGTCCTCATTTTCCCGAACCATCAGTCTGTATGAATAATAATTCATTGAACTAACTTTTTTGTTCGTTTCAGCACCTATAAACAATTTTTTTTGTTATTAATTTGATAATATAAATTTTAAGTTAGTAAACATATATTTTAATGTGGTAAACATATATTGTCAATTAATTTACCTGTAACTGGATTTATCATCTTATTTGAAAAATGATAGCCGTCTTCACCTTGCCAAAATAGGATAGGATATTGTAAGGCATCATATGATCGATGTGTTTCAGACACACGCTGAAGTTGATCGTTCCGTCGAAGTAAAACAATGTCTCGGTTTTCTAAATTTTCTCCCACGACGACAATAGCCACTTCATCAATTGTTGGCGCATTAAAACGTCCAGCATGTTGTCCTGCAGGCGCCTTATCGGCTCTGATGACAATTTTATGATTATCTGATGGCATGCGGTCTAATGCAGTTGTGAATAATGCAACTAATTCATTGTGTTGATGGAAAAATGTTTGAAGTTGTTCCACAATGGATCTTTTCACTGAGTTGTTGTGTGCGCAACGCTGATCGACTTCTCTTGCTGAATCGCCCATAAAATATATTTGCAAAAATTTATAGTCTTCATCAGGCATTGGCAATAAGGAACCTGTTCGATGATATATTTGACCCTGAATCTGCAAGAATATAAATATATATTTAAGTAATTGTATAGCAAATTGTTTGTACCACCATGTGGCTCGCAAAATACTCCCAAAATACTTTATAGATCATTTCAAATTAAAACTAAATCTCAACATTGAACAGTAGCCTTCCATGGCAGTTTTAGGTAGTAGGCTTTACCAAGTATTGGAACACTTTGTAAACACATCTACACAACACTGGCTCAACATATTTTGCATCAGCTATATGGTTGAAAAACTAAATAAAGTTGTTTGCCATTATACTTATATACCTTGAAAGTAGGCATAAAATTGTCTCCAATAACTTTTGTTGCGCCAAATGATGTCATTTGAAAGCAATTATTGTATTGCTGGATATGAGTCAAAAAATGATTAGAATCTGGCCCATTTCCGGAAACCAATGAATGTAGTGGCTCTGGTGGTGGTACCAATGGCGTCAATTTGACTTGGCCGCTGGCGCAACACAATCCAGGGGCTTCATTTTTGAATTTCAATGCATTGCAATGTGGACATACAATATTCATTGGTCCAATAGCAACAATTTGCTCTGAACTGTAATCAATTGCCACATTATAGCAGAATGCAGCTCTGTGGGGATTAAACACAACATTTCTTTGTTGATTTTGATTTCTTTGTAGTTCATTTCTTTGATTTGTTCTTATATTTCTTTGACTTGCCGTATTTCGAATTCTGCGGCCTAAGTTTGTACGTCTGGTTGGTGGCATTGTTAAAAACGAAAATCCAACTGAAAATAAAATGATCTCATATTTTTTCTGTTTAACCATGTATACCAAATTGTAATATTGTGTAGTCAGCAAAAGTTACCAAAAATCGATATAAGGTGAATTTAACTTACCGTGATTAATAAACACTTATTAGCAAACAAAAAACTTCTTAGTCTTTAAAACAAAACGAACTTTATCAAAAACTTAATAAAATTTACATGAAAACAGATTACCACAATTTTTGTTTTTTTTTTTTTTTTAATTGAATGACGTTGACATTTAAATTGAATTACGTTTACATTCGTTACGCGCGTTTTTTAAAATATGCAAAATGAAATGTATATTTTTCAATCTTTCTGAGAGATTTTCTTAATATTTTTTTCCATAAGAACCTTGTACAGAGTATTAGAAAACTACAAAAAAAAAAATCAGCTAAATCGGTTCAGCCATTCACGCGTGATGCCGTGACAACGCTTGCTTTGTTCTAGGTGAAATTATGTGTTTTGAAATGAAAAAAAGTTGAATTTACGTTGTGTTAAAAATCATTTATTTTCGATTTTTCTAAATTTTTTTCAATGTAACGCAGTTTGATAAGCAACATTTTTTGGTTTCTATTCCGGTGCGTAAATGTACAGAGAAGATGGTTTTCCAACTCGGGAAAACGCCACGTATAATTGGCGCGCACCCATGCAATCGTAGTTACGATAATTTGGCCAATTTGGCATAAACATTCGTGATGAGTTCATATTTCGTTGAAGTGAATTGACAAAAGGGAGGTGGAATTGATATCAAACCATTGGAACCGAAATTTGCCTATTTCCAATTCTTAACGAATACGATGTAAAATGTCTTCGGCAATGTACTTTTGTTCGTGTTCCATAATTGACGCGGATTTGAAGGCTGATATGTCGAAATGACCATCGCGAAAAGTGTGCGCAATGACTCAAATCAAACTGAACGACGTACATTTATTAATAGCAACCGAAGGTATTAGCAATCGTAGTTTTTCGGGTGCATTATGTAAATTCGTCCTAAGGAATTAGTTGAGAACACACCTGGATGTCAATCTATTGGTTGGCCTTGCTTTATGCGTACCTATTTCTTCGGCGATGCATTCCATGCATAATATCAAGGCATTTCCAAATAGAGCAATGTTCTCACAAACGAATCACTGACGCAAGTTGAGAAAAAACTCGTCAATGTCAATGTCAATGTTGTTGGAAGTGTTTCCGCTGGCTGTACTGTATTCTCTGGGTTGAAAAACACTCTTTAGCCATTCTCCAAATGAACTGCGAAACGCACAACAGTCGGAAAAGTCGATTTCACCAAACTACAATATCAAACATTGGCATGAGTTTTGAATGTTAATTAGACAATAGTGGCGAATATGGTACGATCCATATGTTGTCGACTTCGATATTCACTACTCTAAGTTGAATGGTAAATGTCCTGCCATTGTCGTCTGATGAGCTACGACGATAGAGTGGATATCCATCATTTCCAGTTTGCGTTTCCGAAAGAAAAGCACGTGGATAGTGTTTCGTGCATTTATTGCAAGTGGGATTGTGGTGTCCGCAAGGTCCATGCACCATATTGGTTTTCATCACTTCGTAGAATAATGGATCTTTCTCTGCATGAGGAATTTCCGCAGAAATGATTTCATCAATTTGATCTGGTGTAACCACCATCCACCATTCAAAGAAGAATGTGTGCGTGCGGCAAACCTCTTTTTTGCAACTCAACAGAGTACATCCAGCATCTGACTGCACCATACTTGTATATATGTACATACGTTGCTTCAAGATAAAGTCCATCAAACATCGTAGCTGTTGTTTGAAAAGTCTTGCTGTATTATCGTGATGATCGCTTGCTGATTGACAGCGATCCATAATTCCACACATATGTCATCGCATCCTGGGAGTCTCATGTAGTTCATGTGTCTTGGGCTGCCATACGTTGATGGCAAAAAGAACGCCGACCGATATTAGCGCGATGTCTTCGTTGCTTCGTAACAAATTTCAATCTGTAATTGATCACTTCGTTTGAAACACACATAAAGTTTTCACTGAATAATTTTCAATAATTTTTCTTTTAAATAGCCGGAATAAAAAAGCAAGCGACCGAAATTGAACGATTCAAATAATTTACAAATCAAAATATTGAAAAACAAAACAAAAAATAATTGTATGAAAAGTCACTTTTTGGAAATTTCCAATTTTTCGACTTTTCCTTATGAAAAGTATATGGTTTTTTTATATCTAACCCTTTCCAGATCCACAGCGAACAACTTCTGATTTCATGAAGATTGGTTCCGCCGTTCTCGAGCGTTAGCGTTACTAACAAACAAACAATCATTTTTACTTACATATGTACATATGTATGTATGTATATACAAAATAAAACGTTTGTATGGGAAAAAGAAAAGGGCTGTTTTTAGGGGTTTTCCGGCAACTTTCGTAATTTTTTCTTACATAAGAACCTTCTCCTAATAATAGCAAATACAACAAAAAAAAATCAACCAAATCGGTTCAGCCATTCACGCGTGATGCCGTGAC
>NW_026090256.1:0-20120 GCF_024586455.1 Bactrocera neohumeralis
TTTCTTGGTCAACTTTCAATTCTGCCGCCATTGTTTCGTGTCTGAACAAATGGATCAAAAATGTTCCTCAACTTTTTGTCTTCGATTTTTGAACGTTACAAGCATCTTATCTTATGCCTTTGCCAGATCGATCGATTCGTTCTGAAGAATCACGCTGAGTAAATGAGTTAGAGATAGAATGTCACATAGGCAAAAAATCCCAATCATAAATTGAAATTTGCACTCGGTTGCGGTGTGTATCGTTGCTTTTCTGGCTTTTCCCTTGTTTTTCCAGTTACTAGTTCTTCTATGTTTGAAAACTTGGAGGATAAGCCGCGGAGAAGGTATCAATCTAACATATCACATATTTCCCCCCTCTGTGTCCGCCACTGCTTTATATTAGGTTGTCAAAAAAGTCTTGCGGTATTTTCGCTAGTTCGCGCTGAAAGCGCGTAGTTCTAGTTTTATTCGTCGCATCGGGTCATGCTATACCTTTTTGGAAAGCTCATTTCACGCGCTAACACGTGTTTGATTGATTGTCGTTTATTTTAAGTCCTTCGTGAGTTATAGCCTCGCAAACATGGAGCAAAATAAAGAGAAAATACGGCATATATTACAGTACTACTACGATAAAGGCAAAAATGTATCTCAGGCCGCCAATAAAATTTGTGCAGTTTATGGATCCGATACAGTTTCCATTTCCACCGCACAACAATGGTTTCAACGTTTTCGTTCTGGTGTAGAGTTGGTCGAAGATGCGCCACGCTCTTGAAGGTCTGTCGTCAAAAATTGCGATAAAATCGCTGAATTGGTCGAAAGAGACCAGCATAGTAGCAGCCGTAGCATCGGTCATAAAAAATTCATTTCAATTTCAATAAAAAAATTCAATAAAAATACCGCAAGACTTTTTTGACAACCCATTATATCTATTTTATAGAGACTTCGATGTTTGCAAACTTTATATGCACTGTTCAGGGGTATAAAAATACAACACAATGGCAATATAAGAATATTTTACTGAGTCATTTACATCGATTTCTGGACTTTTGTACTTTACACATTCAATTTTATTTTATTTTATAACAAAAGATAATATATTTCAACAAATGCAATTCAATTCCAATTTCGCAAAATGCTAAATAATAATTACAAACTTGGAATTTGTTTTATTTGAGGAATAATTTCAGTTTGGGCTTATTTATGACAATGATTAGAATAAATAGATAGAATCATACAACTCATGGAATTTCAAAGTAGAAACCTTCTGTGCAAAGCCAATTTACGTCCTCGAGCAGATAAACCAATTTCCTCCAGCTCCTGTAGCTTGTTTATAAATATCTTGGAAAATTAAAGCGAATATGACGCAAACACAAAAAAGTTGCACCTGAATTCCCATTATTTTCAACTAGGTACAAGCAGAGAGGTCCAACTATATACCTACAATTTTTCCTAAAAAGAGTTAAGTGTTGTTATCGTAGTAAAAATCAAATTAATTTGGTATTTTGATGGCAGTAATGCACATGATAGAGAAAAACATATTATGTACTTAAGGGGGGAGCCTATTTCAGAGGTTTCAAAAAATCGATTTTTTTGAGAATTTTTTTGGGAGTGAAAGAAATAATTTATTATAGCGAAATTTATAGAGTATATTGTCATACATTTGAATATCATCTGGAAATTTTGGCTATGAAACCTTTGATATTCTGCCTTTGGAAAGCAATTGCCCGATGCATCTCGAATGTGCATTTGTCGGACGGCGGGCAGGATGCAGGTCGCAATTTTTTTATTTTATTTCTACCTATTTTTGACCTAAAAAAATTTATTTTATGTTGTTTGAAAATATATATGTTCAAACTTGACTTTTTTCAGTTTTTTTCAGTTTAAATAGAAGATGATTAAATGTCAAAGATAATAAATTTTTGTCCCAATTTCATACGACGTTTAGTTGTTTTTCTATCCTCTCCGCCAATTAAGAAAATTCGTAAAAATGAAAAACCGAGAAAACGCGCCTCTAAGTTTTCGCTTTCTGCCCAAGCACTCATATATCTGCTAAACGCTCGGTCACTATTTCCCTTCTAGCTTCGACAATATTTCGAATTACAATCTATAATTTTGGGGATATATTCTTATATAATTTTTAGAGGGATTTAAGCAAAAACAAACGACTTTTTGAAGCTTCTAAAGCAGACTCCCGCCTTAATGCGGCGCTAATAAGTGCAGCTGGCTGTGACGCCCCAAAATAGGCCACAAAATAAAGACATTTTGCAATAAGGAAAAGTACTAGAAACAGCACCAACAAAAATTATTTGCATTTGCAAATTGCATTTGAAATGCTTTCTAAATAAAACTGGTATTTAAAGCTAATACGGATTGATATGTACTTATATGTACGTGAGCTTCCATTGTGTGATTTCCCTCGATATTCCCTATATATATGTGTGAACGTGAGGCAGCCTTTTAGGCACTCCAACTAAACAAGCGATTACGCGAACGCTCTATGGTGTTAATGTATGTATGTGCGTATAAGCCACAAGGCAATCGTACGCTATGTGTATGTAGGTGATTTAGTTGCGCATTCGATGGTGAAAACCCCGGAGCTAGAAGTGTTCGTTAATGTGTGCCCGTGTCAAGTGGGCGGGATCAGCACATTTTACTCATATACTAGGCAACATTGCTTAAACTTTATACAGTTTGTTAGTTTTTTTGTTGCGTGTGCATATGTTACTGGTTTCTATTGCCCCCCTCTGGTGAAAGTCCGTGTATTTCGGCTATATATTACTTCCGTTTCTGAGCGAGTTTGACGCGCTAATGTAGGCGGTCCGCAAAGTAATGTAATTATTGACGTATATGCTGAAGAATTTTCCTTTTCAATCTGTACTTTTTCTTATATTTTCGTAAAAAATATTAACTCTGTAATTTAATGTAACAAAATAAATTTATTTTATTTATTTATTTATAATAATTCATATAACAAAAAGAGTTTTATTATATAAATACATAAACGCAGCACTGGCTACGAGGCCTTCAGCCGTCTTGTAATTATAACTAGGTGAAAAATTCTAATTGCTAAGGGTTAGTAAAGATGTAATTTGCTTAAATATATTTTAACAAATCGTTTTTAAAAATCGATATACAATCATCACGTTTTTTTCTGAAGGTTCACTTAGTAGTTTTATGAGATCAATGTTGCCAGAGTTGTGGGCTGTTGGGTGAAGCATCGGACAGAGTGTGAGTAAGTGTTTGATAGTAGCGGTGTCCTCGCAAAGGGGGCAAATGGATGGGCTTTTACCGGATAGTAAGTGGGCGTGTGTTATGATAGTGTGTCCAATCCTTAATCGAGTATATGTCTTCATTGCGCTAGTTGGAACTGCTGACGAGTAGATTATACGATTTCTGGCTGGGTTTATGACCGCGTAGTGATGTTTAAATGTTTTCCATTCGCTTGCGTTTTTTTGATGCCTTTTGTGCTTAATAAGGTTAAGAATGTCTTGCTTGGATGAGACGTAGTATGTTAAGGCAGGAGTCCTGGCTACATTTTTCGCATCGAGGTCTGCAAAGTAGTTGCCTGTAATACCAGCATGGCCAGGGATCCACATTACTTGGATTTTCTGAGGGGCACCAATGACCGCGTCTCTGATAACTTCTATTATGAGATTGCGATTGGAAGGAGACGTTATTGCAGACATACACGATTTGCTGTCTGTACAGATGAGGAACTTTCCTTTAGTCTTTTTTGCGTAATTAACTGCATGAAGGATAGCAGATCCTTCAGCGGTAAATACAGAGGCCGTTGAGGGAAGAAGCCAATTGCAAATAATTTCTCCTGTGGTAGTGACAACTGCTAACGAAGTGGAATCGGTGAACTTGGAGCCATCCGTAAACAATAACTTCCAGCCATTATTTGTGTAATTAGATTCCAGTTCAGCAAAGGTTTGTTGAAAGACTTCGTTTGGTGTGTTTTGCTTGGACAAAAACATAAGCTTATTCTGTAGTATTTTATCATTGATCAGACAGGGAGGATGTCGAGTGGTGAATTTGCGTGTTGCGTTACGTAAAATATTATTTTCTGCAGCGAAACTTAAGCATCTCGAAATAGCCGATTGTATTCTTGGAATTTTTCTTTTTTCGTGGCATGCGTGATAGTTGTATTAAGTAATGGGTTGGTGTTCTCAGCCGTTTTCGCAAGAATTTGAAGCGAAGAATCTATAATTTTATTTTGAATAGTTGGTAAACCAGATTCAGCCATTATCGTTTTTATTGGCGAGGTTGGAAAGGCCCGGAGACTTCGCCGTATTGCGCAATGGTAAGGTGCATTTAAAAGGTTGATACTGCTTTTGGAGCAATTGCCATAGATGGGGAGCCCATAATCTATTTTTGAAGTTAGCAAAGCTCTGACAACATTGACTAGTGTGTTCGGATGAATAAATGAATGCTTAGACGAGAGATATTTAACAATATTTAATCGTGTCATTAACGAGTTTCTAACATATTTACAGTGAGCATTAAAATTATAATTAGAGTCAAAAATTAGTCCTAGTATTTTCAGCTGTGTTTTACATTCGATGTTTGTTTGGTTGTGGGTAAGTGAAATACCGTTGCAATTTTGCTTCCTACATACATGTAGGATATGTGTTTTGTCTAAGGAAAGTGAAGCACCAGACTCCAGTGACCAAGTCTCAATTCTGGCGAGTATATTAGTAAATAAGGATTGAGCTAAATTAACGTCAGAGACTTTTGTGTAGATTAGGACATCGTCAGCATAGATCTGGTGCTCAACTCCTATGTAATTTTTTATCATCCTACTAATATCATCGAAAGCAATGATAAAAAAGAGGGCTGAAAGAGGTGAGCCTTGCGGCGTACCATTAGAAAGCGGGAGTGTTGAAGAAAGAAAACCATTTACGTTGACTTTGAGTTTTCTGTTTGTGTCGCTGTCACGTCCGTTATTTACCCTTTGATTTTCCGTAAAATGATGTGCATGTCCGGGTTTGTACTGCCTATTACTATAGTAGTGTGGGCTCTTATGAGCTGAGGGTGGATCATAAGTGTTTGTCCTATGGTTGTTCTGGCTTGAAATTGTATTATTATTTTTTTAATGTGGTTGCCCTCGACGTTCCTGGCAGCAAAATTGGCCGCGAACGCATACCGCTCATGGTTTGAGTCTACCTCCTGTGCTAAAGCAAGAACAGACGGAAGGTCAGACCGTGAAGCGAAAAGAATATCGCATAATGGCTTCCTTAAGTCGGAAATGAAAACTCTTAGGGCATCTGCCCTATATTTCTCGTTTATAATTTCTGCCACGCTACTCTCGTAAGACATTATAGTCTTATTAGTTAGTAACGTTAGCTTCTTTTCTACCTCATCGTAGAATTCCAGACAGGACCTAGAACCCTGTCTTAAGGTAGATAATTCCTGCTTTATAAGATATACGGGACGTTTGTCCGCGTACGTAAAGTCTAAATGTGCTATAATGGCATTAAAATTCAGCACAGTACTAAACGATGAGAGGACCGCATCGGCAGCCCCTCTTATTTTGTTCCTCAAAATGGTAACTGCTTGGTAGTGTCGTTCACTGCCATCGTACCTTTTGAACAGTTCATAAGCGTTATGCGCCGCCTCGCGCCATGACACATATGTGCCTATGTGACCATGAAATTCGGGAAGTGATTTGATTGCATCAAGCGTTATGTCACATGTCACTAGTGGATTTACAGATACCTTTAGATATTTTTCTACCTTTGGCCTGCTGCCCGTCACCTGGTTTTGGATTGCTCCTAACTTCCTATCGAACTCCAACCTTTGTGTTGCCAAAGCACTTCTAACTTCCGCCTTAATTAACTCGCTCATTTGTTCTGTGTTCATATTTGCTTTCTGACTTCCTAACTTTAAATTTCTAAAAAGGTCTTCCAGACCTTCACTCATTAATTTTTGTTCTGTCACTTTCCTTTATTTTATTCACAATTATTGCTATATTTATTCCAGGAAACGAGCATCTCACTTACCCTTCCATTGGATTTGAATAGATTAAAATTAGGTTTAGGTTCTTCCGGTTAGTTGATCGGGCCAAAGGTTGTCTCTTCTTTAAGTCCACGTTGAGTCCAAGTAGTTGATTGTTGTTTATTTTAAGTGAGCCAGCTGTCGTAGTTACACGAGTCGAGTTAAGAACTTTATATTTTTCCAATTATTCAAATGTAATGTTCAATTCAAAATTACTTTATTTGCCGTCATCTCGGCTTAGTTGTCAAGTATAAAGTGAAGCTTATAATTATCCCTAACTTAGCTCAAGCCACCAACCCGCATCGCGTTGTGGCTCCTCTGCTGACGTTTTGCTGACCTTGCGCCTCGTGCATGGTGTTAGTTTACTTTGATGTCTGGCCAATGTTCTCACGCAAAATGTGCTAACTTAGCGACATGTGCAGAGTGGTAGGCTCTTATTACGACGGGAATTAGGGTGTGTCGTTTTCTCGCGATAACTTGTATATTAAACTTTTTAGAGGTCGGAGCTACGATCACTTTTGCAACATGCATATGTTTTCGGTTATTGACGATTTGTGAGCGTGGCAGTGGTCTGCTTACTCCCATCTATGAATTTTTTGGTACTAAGAACCCACATACCAAGTTTCATCGAAATCTCTCAAGTTACAGCTTGCACGGTCATCCTGGTCAATTATCTATATATAACCCTGTATCTATATCGATTAGGTTTAGGCGCTACGTGAGACATTTAGATTAACAAAACTATTATACTCTATAGCAACACGTTGCAAAAATATAAACATAGTGTTTTTCTACATACAGTTATAAGTAGCATCAATTACGGGGAGTAATCAATACATAATATATATCAAGAACTTGTATCATTGTCATCCTCAACATGAGTCCTATGGCAACAAAAAGTTTCAACTACAAATGGAAACGCTTTTTACTTTATTATTGCAGTAAATGTGAAACATCACTTTTTATCTGCACTCAGTTGGGAGCCCACAACTACATACTTGTACTTTTTAGATTCAATCAATTGCTTCCTTTTTTTACCAAAACTATTTTTCATGGGCCTGTGTCCGAAATTGTGCCAAATTAATGTGACTTAGCCTGCTACTTTTCATAGTTGACCGCACCAGCAGCCACAGCGATATTGCCTTTTAACCCTGAATCAATATTATGACCACCATAGTTTCCTGGGTTTAAATTGGCCAGTGCCGGTTGGTTTTCTCATACAAGCATTGCACATATACAAAATTTTACAAAGTAGACGCTTGGCTGAACGGCAAGTTATGGATAATATCTACTTATGATGTGCAATCTTTTGCATTCAAAAAGGCTATAATGAATTAGTTCCACTTCTATGCTAAAGTCTTAATGAAATAAAATTTTAAATGGAATAGCTTTTCGTTGAGTCCAAGTTTCGATGACTCGCAGGAGCAATTCGACTGGCAACTGGTAAATGACACGGGTGATGTTTTGCTACGAGACATGAATCGAAGCGGGATTGTCCGCATAGAGTTTAGAATTTTCATCTCCCCACAGGAAAGAGTCTAACGGTATGACATCATACGATCATGGTGGTCAATCGACCGGCCCAAGACGTAAAATTATCTGCTCACCGAAGTGTTCTCTCAATTAATTTATTGATTGATGCGATGTGTGGGAAGTGGCGCCGTCTGGTTGAAAACAGATGTCGCCGAGAACACGAGCTTCAATTTGAGGCATCAAATAATCGAGTTTTGAATGAAATGGTAGCTCATGATTCTTTTCAGGTTGCCGTTCGTAAAAAATGAGCCAACTTTGCTTATATACATACGTTCTAAGGTGGGTCAAAAAAAAATTTTTTTTTTTTTTCTTAGTTACCATGAAAATCTCATCCGACATGACTAAAAACAAGTTCTGGTAAGACCTGAGCTCTTAATATTAATATTAAGAGGTGCCTCATCGACATTTTCGATTTCCCATATAAATAACACAGGAAATTTTGTTTTTTATTGTTTGGAGTTTTAATGTACACAAACAAATAATTGGTAAGCGAGAATCAACACTTATTCTTATAGGAAATTTAACGATCTACAAAAAAGGTCTAGAACATTTTTTGGCTGAGTCAACTCATTCAAAGTTATTCGTAGTTAAAGTCCAACAAAAAATTATAAAAAATGATTTCCACAATTTTTCATCTTATATTACATATTTATGGCTAAGAATACAGCCCTGAAATCCCCTCTTTTCGTGAAAATTTTGTATATTTGACTTCTAAAATCAATTAAAAATCAACGGGCCAACATAAAAATATGCTTTATGTGTTTTTTGTTTACTTGGAATGTCTGTGACAAAATTGCATAATTAAAAACACTAAAAAAATAATCGGAGAAAAGTTACTTTTCCACTAGCCGCAACACAGTGTACCGTTATTATGTATGAGTAAATGACATTTATTTATCTTATTTATTCGTGAAGGGAAATCTGAATTTTCCAAAAAGTTAGATTGCACATACTTTTCTGGCAACACAAGTTAAGATTTTTAATATTTTCTAAGCGACAGCACAAAACAAAAAACAAACGAGAGATATTGCAATCCGATAAAACTAATTTTAATTTACATAATTGGGATACTCACAACGTGTCATAAAGCATCGTAAAATCATAAAATCATAAATTTTTATACTAGTTTAAAAGTTTTGTTGATGCATTGCATACTAAAATACGCGACAAAAATATTCGCAACCTTCTATTTTGGTTGCGTATTCTGGCTGATTGTAAAAAAAAAATTTTTGTTTAGCAGACATTTTGTGGTAACTCTTTACAATTTCTAACAGTCACGTATTGTCACGCCTTTATTGATGTATGCTTTGCTTAGCTGAACTTTGACAGCCGAAAAGGCTGCATGAGATTGCAAAAGTATTTTTTTGGTGGAAGAACAAAGAAAATGTTTGAATGCATGCTGTTAGGCACATTGGCGTCTATCCACAAATTTTTATTGTACAGTAGTACGTTAGTCCTTTTGCATTATGTAATTGAAAATTTGTGTAAATTATTGCTAGAAGGCGTCGCGACATGATAAGTTGATAAGAGAACATGAATTGAAAGAAAAATCATACCTAAATATAATATGCATAGTTTTGTAAGTAAGGAAGAGTAATGCAATTATTAAGTCTCATAATGATCGAAATCAGATTATAATTTATCAAGCCCCAGCTACCAAATTTGTTGACTGGAGTACCAGTGTTGACTTTTTACCAAAATATCTAAGATATAACAATAAAACTTCCTCCTGCTGCGACCGGTGTTAAAATGGGTTAAGTCTAGTCATTGGTTTCTATAGTCCACATACTTGTATATTTAACATAAAGAATTTCTAAGCTCCGGTTGATTTTATACCGCATATATCGGTTAATAAGTAAAAAAGAATGTCTTTCTTAAAATAATGTAACATTATGCCCTTTTAGGTATATAGGGTGTAAAAATTCCATGCAGATCGGAATTCTTAACTTCTTCTGTATCCTAGAAAAAGCACTTCTGACTGATAAGTTGCATCAACGCAAAGTCTCAATTCGTAAAAAGTAGAATTAAATAGACTATACTCGAATTAATTCTGAAGGTTCCACTCAACGAACACATCATATAATACCACTAATGTGGTAATCAGTCATTTCACATCTTTTCACTTTGTAAACATAATTTGCGAGGCAACAAAACTATGCTACACACTGCTCAGTGGAATCATTAAAACCACGTGAACGGAATCAGCTAAATTAGCCGCACGCAGCCTTGCTTTGTGGCGTTTTTTTACGCTGTAGATTAGCGGTAGTGTTGGTGTTCTACCTTACAATTATTCGAATATGTTTACGAATGCATCAAGCGGCGACAGGCAGATACTCTGAAATCCTAATTGATAATAAGCCGCCGGTAAAGCGGCCTCAGTTGGTAATCATGAATAAAAGTACTGAAAATACAAGCGCTGTTTCTGCGAAAAACCTGTTCATAGGTTCATAGGTGGAAGAGAAATGAAGAGTATATCGTCACCTGAAATGCAAAATAACGTAACAACATTTTCGGAAATTTACAGTGACATGAATGAAACACGAAATAAAATGGAACATGAGTGAAACAAAATTTTAATATTGGTTAAAACTAGTTTATATTTGATCGGAGAACCAGAAAATGTTGAACATATGTAATATTATGTAAGTAATTTAAAGTAGTTAAGCGTAATCTATAAGACATTCAATTTCGAATTTTTTGATGATACGTTATTTTGCATTTCAGGTGACGATATGCGCGCAATGAGTTGAAAGGGTAATACAGGAGGCATAGGTAATTTGCTCTTCGGCATTACAATTACTGGATAAAGTAAAGGAGGCTTAATTGTATTACATTTTCACAGTGGCAATTGAAAGCCATAACGTCGGATTAGATGAATCATTATTGAAACTAAAAAGGGAAAAATTGAGAAAATATAAAAAGGAAGGTCGATAAGGTCTAAATAATTCAGTAAAAGCAGACAATTAAAAATTAATAAACTTTAAGTTTTTTAATTAAATCCGAAATATTGCACAGTAACATGCAGTGCCTTCTGTTTTCATATAATATATAAATAACGGAGATAATTATAACCACTTATTGTGGGGTAAAATGGCGATATATGTATACTTATATTACAGAGTCACATATGAAGTCATATTCTGTGACTTGATCATTAGTTGCAACTTTTGTTAACTTAAAATCCCTATTGTTGATTTTAATTATTGTTGATTTAAGTGAACCATTCAGATATTAAGTGCTATTATAAGCGAACTCTTTTAAATGAATTCTGTTTAAATGAGTCAGCTAGCTTAGCAGATATTACCTATGTATATGAAAGCAACAAGACACCAAATAGGGACATTTGAAGTTAAATGATTTTTAGCAAAACAAAAAAATATACATATACATATAAATAATAAGTTAAGAGAAAATATTTAAAAGCAAGAGCAAATAAAAAACGCAAAGAAACTAATTCACGAGATTTCAAATGAAGAAGAATAAATGACGCTGGGAAACACTTGTAACATTGTTTAGTTTGTCCCTTGAATAAGAAATAAAGCTGGTATTCTAAATTACCCTTTCAATGCACAATAACCCCACCAACACTTATAGAGCTAATAAAAAATGGACATGCTAACCGCTATATGTAGTACATGCTGAAATTATGGAGGGCACACTTCTCCAGCCTGCTGATTGGAAGTGAAAACATAACACCTGGAGATGATGAACCTAATTCCCAAGTGCGAATAGCCGAATACCCGTTTGAAGAACAATAATGATTGGAATCTGCGCCAACTACCGTGGGATCAGCTTCCTCAATATCGCATATAAAGTTCTATCGAACGTACCGAGTGAAGAAAGTCCACCGTCTTGGAAAAGACCCGTGAAAAGGGCATTGACATACACCACCTCTTCGTCGATTTCAAATCTGCTGTTGACAGCACGCAACGAAGTTGCATTTCTGCCGCGATGTCTGAATTTGGTATCCTCACAAAACTAATACGACAGTGTAAGCTTACGTTGAGCAACTCTGAAAGCTCCATCAGGATCGGGAACCTCTCAGAGCCATTCAATACCAAACGAAGTTTCAGACAATGGGACTCGCTATCGTGTGACTTCTTCAATCTACTGCTGGAGAAAATAAATAATCTTCTATAAGAATGTACAGCTGGCGTATGATGATTATATTGACATTATTGGCCTCAACATCCGCGCCGTTAGTTATAGTTTCTCTAGGTTGGACGAAGAAGCGAAGCCAATTGATCTGGTAGTGAACGAGGGTTAGTCGAAACATCTCCTGTGTTTAAGCAAACAGTCGTTGCACTCGCCACGTGGTTCCCGCGTCACTACTGACAGAATCCAATGTGGTTTAACGTGGGTATCTGCCTAAGGAGGCTCAAATCCACGGTGTTTTCTATTACTAGAAACACACAGATCAAAACAATGCGTTGATCAGCGCCCCAAAGTGTAAGCGCCCCTGAAAAAACCAAGGTATGAGTGCCTGCCACACACACATACACTTTGGTTCCAAATTGAAAGGGTGGGACTCCCTTTCCACCTTGGTCGGGTGCGAGGCCCATCTAAAACCTCTGCCGTACTCTGGGTCCGGCACCCGGCCGCAGTGCGACTCCACATTGGACTAAGTCCTTCCTGCATTTAGGTTTAAACCACGCCACCACGAATCTCCCCAAAGGGCCAAGACCCAATGAGCAGACTGGAGCGAACTCCAGGGGCGGCTGCTCCCCGTGGTACCATGTTTTAGTCTTTGGTGTGACCTGTAGCCCAAGCTTGCGCTTAAGCTACTGCCAGTCGAGCCCCCAAAAATTCCGAGGAATTCTTAAGAACCCGATTGTATGATTTTTTTGTTATCCCTTCAATTTTAGTGTTTGTTATATAATCGCAAACCCATTCAAAGAATATGATAGTATTTCAATATAGCACTTTTCTGACATCTCTGACCATGCCGACATTCAATAAACCAGACATGTGATTGTCGGACATAGTGCATTTGGATTTTAGTCGCCTCATACGACAGGCATGCCTTACCGCGGGAATATTCTTATCTCCCTCCCCGCAGGGAGCGTCACTACTGACAGTCATAACTTTGAAGTCGTAGACAATGTCGTGTATCTTGGAATCAGTTTCAACACTAACAACAATGTCAGCCTGGAAATCCAACGCTGAATTAATCTTGCTAACAGGTGCTTCTTCGGATTGAGTAGACAACTGAGAAGTAAAGTTCTCTCTCGACGAACAAAAACCAAACTCTACAAGTGACTCATCATATCCGCCCTGTTATATGATGCATGGGAGGCATGGCCGATGACATGAAAAAGCTGTACGAGACATACTACTACATTGATATAGTTCAGCGAATTAAGAAGCAACGCCTACGCTAATAGGTCATGACCAGGGATGGGCACCATCACAATCAAACAAGCATCACAAAATGAGATTGTGTTAGTGCGCTTACTGTGGGACCAAGCGTACCAGCAACCAAAAATAATCAGTCTGCTTGCAGATGTCGAACGAGCAGGTCTATGTCGCACAAAGCCGCAATGCTACGAATACGTATGTATATACATATGCACATTTTTAAGAATATGTGCATAACCATTGAATATAAAATATAATTATTTTTAATTTCAAGCAAGAATAAAATTTAAGTTATTAGTTAATTATAAATTAGTAATCTAATTCATTTAATAACTTAAAAATAGATTAAATTTGTATATGAAAAGAAAATATAAATCTATATTTGAATTCATCGAATATTTTAAATCTATAACGAAACTTCAATAAAGTTAAAGCTATTAGAAAATGAAAGCTATTATAATATGAAATATTATGAATACACATTTCAAGAGGTCAGTTAATTTCAAACAATTATCCGAGTGTCAAAAAAAAAAGAGTTCATTCTGTAATAAATTTAAGAAGGTCGTCATAATTTATATCAAAATTTGCTACCTTTATTCTAAGCAGGTCTTCTAAATGTTTGTCTGAAAGCCTTGTTCTATAGGAACTTTTTGACATAACAAGCACTGCGGCTTCCCAGAATTATTCAAAAGAAAAAAAATTCAAATTCCCACTCTGTCTGAAACGTTTTTTGGTCTTCCATGTTTATTCTCGCATATGTGTTCATTTATATACGCATACAACTCATGCGTTTATTCTGATTGCAGACTGATTTTAACATCGCGTTCCATCGTAGTGCTCGTTTTACGCTCTTCGTTCATTTATGACAATACGGCATACGAACTTACGCTCTTTTAGCACCTGCTAAGACTTTGCCCATGCCTGGTCATGACGTTCGAAGAGCTCAGGAGGCATCTGAGTTCAACTTTTTAACTTTTCTATGGTTTTACTGTAACAACTGTTAATTTGACCACGAATTAACATACATTCAGTTTACTGGAAAGTGTATTTTCGAAAATTGTTTATATCGGGTGATTTTTTAAGAGCTTGATAACTTTTTTTAAAAAAAAACGCATAAAATTTGCAAAATCTCATCGGTTCTTTATTTGAAACGTTAGATTGGTTCATGACATTTACTTTTTGAAGATAATTTCATTGAAATGTTGACCGCGGCTGCGTCTTAGGTGGTCCATTCGGAAAGTCCAATTTTTTAACTTTTTTCGAGGTTCGGCCGGAATAGCCCGAATTTCTTCGGAAATGTTGTCTTCCAAAGCTGGAATAGTTGCTGGCTTATTTCTGTAGACTTTAGACTTGACGTAGCCCCACAAAAAATAGTCTAAAGGCGTTAAATCGCATGATCTTGGTGGCCAACTTAAGTCCATTTCTTGAGATGAATTGTTCTCCGAAGTTTTCCCTCAAAATGGCCATAGAATCGCGAGCTGTGTGGCATGTAGCGCCATCTTGTTGAAACCACATGTCAACCAAGTTCAGTTCTTCCATTTTTGGCAACAAAAAGTTTGTTAGCATCGAACGATAGCGATCGCCATTCACCGTAACGTTGCATCCAACAGCATCTTTGAAAAAATACGGTCCAATGATTCCACCAGCGTACAAACCACACCAAACAGTGCATTTTTCGGGATGCATGGGCAGTTGGCCACCAAGATCATGCGATTTAACGCCTTTAGACTATTTTTTGTGGGGCTACGTCAAGTCTAAAGTCTACAGAAATAAGCCAGCAACTATTCCAGCTTTGGAAGACAACATTTCCGAAGAAATTCGGGCTATTCCGGCCGAAATGCTCTACTTCAAAATTGGACTTTCCGAATGGACCACCTAAGACGCAGCCGCGGTCAACATTTAAATGAAATTATCTTCAAAAAGTAAATGTCATGAACCAATCTAACGTTTCAAATAAATAACCGATGAGATTTTGCAAATTTTATGCGTTTTTTTTTTAAAAAGTTATCAAGCTCTTAAAAAATCACCCGATATATGTCATGCTATTAAATTTCATACCAGATACGATTTTAGGTTCATATTCTATGTCCAAAATCTGATAACACATATTATGATTTATATTCATGGATCCCTTATTTTAACAGCTCCTTGCATGCTTACTCCGAAACTCTATTAAGGAATCATATTGATACTTTATATTGACGTTCACATACGTTATAATTTTATTGATTTTTACTTTACTGCCATCAGCCCTCGCTTTTGTTTATGTCAAAAAATTGAGGGACTAGTTCGTGTATATACAGACAGACAGATGGACTTGGCTAAATCGGCTCAGCTTATTATATTCTTATAAATACAATGTGCGTTCCAAAGTAAATAGGACTTTTTGAATCTAGCGCTCTCTGGTCTCGACATCTCTATGTCGACTGGTGCGTTAGAATCTGCTATCTTCATCGATTATCCAGTGAGAGTTTGATGACATTTGATTGATTGGAAGTGTTGTTATTGCGTTTCAAGTGTCAGTATGTTTGTGTTATCATTGCGAAAATGAGCTTCGAACAAAGAGCCAACATTAAATTTGTTTTAAAATTGGTAAAACTTAGCAGAGTACACGAGTGGTTTCAACGTTTTGAAAGTGGTCGTGAGGATATAAATGACGATCAACATGTGGGCCAATCAAAATCCGAGATCACCGGAAATTCCATCGAAACTGTCTGTGAATTCATCAAAAATAAGCCGAAATCATCATTGAAATTCATGGAAATGGAATTGAACATCTCCAAAATATCGATTTGTCGCATTTTGACCGAACATATGGGGCTTTCGAAAGGTGTGTGCACAGTTTGTTCCGCACAAATTGACTGACGCCCAAAAATTGCTCAGAATCCAACATTCGAGGGACGATTATTTGAATAAAATTAATTGATTTTCCCGAAAAACCTATTTGTTCTGTTTTTTTTTAAGTCCTGTTTACTTTGGAACGCACCTTGTAGACTAAAAAAGATAATTAATTACTTGTATCATTGTCATCGTCACAATAAGTAAAATGACAACAATAAATTGGAGCATCAAACGGAAAAGCTTATTACTATTATTATTGCCAGGGCTTTTGCCAATAAATCAAGTTTTATTATGCGCCAACGAGCTAACGCTCGACAGCTTTGTATATTGCAAGAGCGTTTTGCACATCATCGCGCTCACTCAATTGTTTTTTTTTTTTGTTTTCTTATGAGCCTTTTGTCCGTACTTGTGCCAAATTAATGCGATTCAGTCTACTACTTTTCACATTTGACCGCACCAGCAGCCTTTTGGCCCCGAATCAATATTATGACCGGCATAGTTGACTGGGTTTAAATTGGCCAGTGCCAGGGCGCATTGCCCATACACAACGTTTAAAACACTTGGCTGAACGGAAAGTTATGAACAATATCTATTTTTGTTGTGCAGTCCTACGTTTTCAAAAAGGCTATAATGAATTAGTTCGACATTTTCTCTTTCATATAATCATGCTAATGTTCTCTCCATTATATTTTGATTTGGCAGTTTGTCAAAGTATAATTGATTTCTGCAGCATTGAATTATAAGTTAGGCTGATTTTCTTCGTTCACTATAACATAAGAAAAAATTTAAAAGGTCATAAAAAAACTGACACATACGAACGCCAAACCCTTTGAGGGTTTTACTATACTGACCCAGTACCATCACCCTGACTTGGAATTTCTCACCCCCCAGACAATAATTCCAAAAATGTTCCACAGTGTAATTGTAGCTAAATATTTTTGCTCAGATAACAATTGGTAACAATAAATTGATCGCTTTATATCATACTTCCTTAAAACACCAGTTAATATCTAGTCTAATTCTAAGCTTTTAGTATAGTTTAGAAGTTTTTTGATTTCCTATACACTCTTTGGTTTCGCTTTCAAAGTTCAATAACCAATGCCAAACGTCACTGCGGGCATTAACTACGAAGGCATAAACAAACAAAAATCTTCAACTAAAATGCAAAAAATGTTAAAGTGAAATAACGACAACTATACCGGTGGAAATTTGCATAATTATGGGTTGTAAATGGAAGTTGTCAATCACTTACCGTCACCGCAATGCAAGCAGGTATGCTCAGCACATTCATCAATCTTTATAACTGGTTAATACGCTTGGAGAAACTTATGAAATAAAACGAAATAAAGTAATAAAAATAAAGCAATATAGAAAATAATGCAAAAAGTATATTACATGGTAAAATAATGGTAAAAAGGTGATAAAAAACTTGGAATCGAAAAAAATCGCTTATTAAAGAGACTTAACTTAGCAAATATACAAACACACACATATACAAACAAAGAAAATTATTGTCGGCTAGAAGAAAAGAGCAGAATGAATTGGCGCAATAACAAAAAGATTATAATTGGCATAGCAAAAGAAATGGCTACCATTGCTCACTACACAGGTTACAGCAGGTGTTAATACCTGCCTGCAAATAACAGCTTGACCCTTTTCAATTCAAACCGCTGATCTTCTCGGTTCTCCTGAGTATTCGAGTATGAGCATACACATACATATATTTTATTTTCATTACCATCTTTTTATATTTATCCTTCTTTTTTTAAGTAATTTTAATTAAAATATATTTTTATACAAGTATTTCCGTTAGGCTTTTGGTGTGCATTTACCAGTCCTGATTTGCACATATTTGCTTTGCTAGGGTTGAACATCCGACTCGTGTTGAGAGGGTGAGGTAACTTGCGTAAAAACTATTGATATATTGACGAAACTTGTTACACGTATTCCTTTTCATTCAAGAAAGTATCTTTTGCAAATGGAGGTAATCAAACGCCATTAATTGAAACCCCTATAAAGTGTTATTTCTAAGCATTTAATTAAGATACATAACTTTAATTTTATATAGGAGATAGCAGTAAAAAGCGACACCTGCTAGCTTAGATCATTTAATGAACAAATCTACCAAACCGTGAAGCTAATTCAAATAAACTTACAGAGAAGAATTTCCTTTAGTACTTCTTCATATGCCGTGAAAACGGAGTAAAATAAGATAACAACTACGTCCAATTCATTCACTTAATAAATGCACCTCAAGACTTATATTTCACAATATGGATGGGGCCGCATAAAGAAGGGACAATGAGCGTGACACTACCCACCTCAAGCTGAAATCCTATATCTCAGAAAATTCTTGACCAATTTCAAATAAAATTGGTGTATGAGATTTCCCATTTTTGTCCCAAACTGTAAAAACGAGTGACCTACTATATTAATTTCTATATAACAAACTTTCAAACTTCTTTTTATTCTTTCATTTTACAGTATATATGTAAATTAAACATTGATGAAGTTATCAGAAAACAAGCTTTCATCAATAGTGCCCTCCTAGTATCGGGTGATTTTTAAGAGCTTGATAACTCAAATTTTTTTAAAAAAAAACGCATAAAATTTGCAAAATCTCATCGGTTCTTTATTTGAAACGTTAGATTGGTTCATGACATTTACTTTTTGAAGATAATTTCATTTAAATGTTGACCGCGGCTGCGTCTTAGGTGGTCCATTCGGAAAGTCCAATTTTGGGCAACTTTTTCGAGCATTTCGGCTGGAATAGCCCGAATTTCTTCGGAAATGTTGTCTTCCAAAGCTGGAATAGTTGCTGGCTTATTTCTGTAGACTTTAGACTTGACGTAGCCCCACAAAAAATAGTCTAAAGGCGTTAAATCGCATGATCTTGGTGGCCAACTTACGGGTCCATTTTTGAGATGAATTGTTCTCCGAAGTTTTCCCTCAAAATGGCCATAGAATCGCGAGCTGTGTGGCATGTAGCGCCATCTTGTTGAAACCACATGTCAACCAAGTTCAGTTCTTCCATTTTTGGCGACAAAAAGTTTGTTAGCATCGAACGATAGCGATCGCCATTCACCGTAACGTTGCGTCCAACAGCATCTTTGAAAAATACGGTCCAATGATTCCACCAGCGTACAAACCACACCAAACAGTGCATTTTTCGGGATGCATGGGCAGTTCTTGAACGGCTTCTGGTTGCTCTTCACCCCAAATGCGGCAATTTTGCTTATTTACGTAGCCATTCAACCAGAAATGAGCCTCATCGCTGAACAAAATTTGTCGATAAAAAAGCGGATTTTCTGCCAACTTTTCTAGGGCCCATTCACTGAAAATTCGACGTGCCCAAAATTGGACTTTCCGAATGGACCACCCAAGACGCAGCCGCGGTCAACATTTAAATGAAATTATCTTCAAAAAGTAAATGTCATGAACCAATCTAACGTTTCAAATAAAGAACCGATGAGATTTTGCAAATTTTATGCGTTTTTTTTTTTTAAAAAAGTTATCAAGCTCTTAAAAAATCACCCGATATTTCAAGTTAAGCCCAACAATTTTTAAATTCTAACTTAAGCTTTTCAAATGCACAGACATCAAACATGTGGACACCAGTGCATGTGATTGACATTTCGCCGAACATACTGCTAAATCTTTGAGTTATAGTTTTTAAATTTGGGGCGAATATGTTTGCAATGATATCAAGTCTCTGTACTAAAAATGGATAAATCGGAACAATACTTTCTTTAGCCCGGCTATACCTAATATAAATATTTTCGAACTTTCGATTGACTTCGTACCATATACGTATATATTACTCATTATCTAACACATCAATATTCAGTGAAAATATAATATTGGATACACATATATTACTATAGTTCCTGAGTTACGCGATATGGGCTTTTACCCAAATGTTGGCGGCGTCACGCCCATGCCACGCCCAAAAAACAAATTTAAACATAGACTACAGTACCTAACACAATTCGTTGTATTAGATAACACCTTTGTAAATTATTGTGGATTTAGTTACGCCAATTTATTGGCTTTTAATTAGAGGCGTTTTGTGGGTGTAAAAGTTTTCTGATTACGCTCATCCACAACCGACATGTGTCAACGACAGATGGCAAGCCTACTAAATAAGCAACAGGTGGCAAGACGAGGGATGCTTGCGAGGCAGTATCGAGAGCGAACGCGAGGAGGTAAGACGCGCAACTTTGGTTTTTGGAACTTTACGTTTAATATTCTTTGAATTATATACTAAATTAAACATTCTAATATTCATAATTAAATATAAATATACTCGGTTAATAAACGGTGTTTTATTTTGATCGATACCTCACATCTCAGAAGGGATTTATTTATCCATACGCCTACAACGACATAAAACGTCGACGCAGTGGCAAGGG
>NW_026090257.1:0-19120 GCF_024586455.1 Bactrocera neohumeralis
AGGCCGCGTTGCCCCGGGGGGTTGGGGGCGTCGCGGCCGCCAACGTAGAGCGTCCAGTGCCAGAAAAGCAGATCGCGGACGCCTTGGAGAGCCTGACGAAGACGATCAGCTCCTCGCGCTTGGGAGACGGTCTGCAAGCACCCACCGGCGGCACTGCCGACCGGAGAGAGCCACTGCCCTCCGCGCAAAAGTCAAGGAACTGGAGTCCCACCTCGTGCAAAAGGACTTCCAGCGCGATGTGCTGATCGACACAAAGCTGAAACGGATGCAGGACTTGGTGCTGCGGCAGCACGCCATCAACACCGCCCTCATTGGTGAGATGCGGCAGTGCTACAACGACAATGATGAGCTTTTTCGCATGGCACAGAAGCACCCGAAGCTGGTCGGGAAGCTCTCCAAGTCCGGACTGTTTCCCCGCTCGTTGCAGTCGGCACTCGAGCGTGCTCGTTTTGCGGAGCCGGTGCAGAAGCCGTTTGGACACAATTGAACACATTTCTTGTTCTGCTCTCTTTTCTCTACCTTTCCCTGTGATTCAAACCTCTGTTTTTTTTTTTTCTCTCTCCCCTTTTTTTTCCGACTGGTTCTTTGCTCCCCCTCCGACACTGCGTCCAGTACGCCTTCTTCCTCTCTTAACCAAGAAAGAATGAACAGAAGAAAAGTGCCGCGTGCCTTTAAAGCAAAGATGCCGTCAATGATCTTCAGCCATCGTGAAGGATGACTCAACCTCTTTTCTTCTTCCCCCTTCTCCTCCTTTTGTTTTTCCCTTTTTTTCTCTACGCCATGCACGGAAGCAAAGCTGTTTCATAGCCGCCCCGGTTCCTTTTTCTTTTTCTTTTGTTTCTCCTCTCCTTCCATCTCCCCGCTTACATCTTTCATAATGAACGGGCGGCTTTCCGCGGCTGCTCGGGCGAGCCATTATGGAACGCAGTTTTGGCGGCCGCAGAAGAAGTTTTACCCCACCCGGGAGGCGATGCTCAAGGCGCATAGCAAAAAGTCCATCGACAGGCGCCTGGTCCTTCCGCTGGATGCCCATAACTGGGTTCGTGCGCTCGAAGTGCTCGACGCTCGCTACGCTCGCCTTGGCCGCACCCCCTGAGCACTACAAGAGTGTCATTCGCAACATGGTGGAGGGCGTCACGCGCGGGGACGCGACCGTCTCAGGTGCTTCCCCAGGTACCGCACCCCCCGCTTCCTGCGGCTTCCCGATCCGCGCGGGAGGTGGCTGGCGGCTAGACAGCATCCGTGACCGAGCGTACGCCGAGGAAATCCCGGTCAACAGCTCGCTCTGGGTCACCTTGTTGTGGGCCTACTGCGCCTTGGACCAGCCGCAGAGCGCGCTCGAGACGTTCAACGAGGCGAAGCGGCGCTTCACCTTTTCCCCCGCAACGGTAGGACACATGGTGGAGATGCTGTTGCCCGTGCTCTGTAGTCATGGACTGCTGCTGGAGGCGCAGGCGGTGCAGCAGGACCACCTGCACAAGACGAGGCGAGACGCAAAGCCGACCGTCGTCGAACACGATGCGAAGGCAACACCGGCAAAGCCGAAGAACCCCTTGGGAGACACAAGAGTGCGCTTGACGAGCAAAAAACGCAGCGGTGGATGGCGGAGGCGGCGGCACGGGGGGACTGGAAGGCCACCTACGCGACGCTAGAGCAGATGGAAAGCAGTGACGCGTTGGACAGAGGCGCCCCGACGGTGAATTCGCTGTTTCACGAGGAAAGAACGACCACCTCGTCCTTCGCGGCGGTGAACTCGCCCCGCGCAGGAAACACCCCCCTCAGTCGCACCGCTCTCCGTGAACTCTTTCGTTCGCTTGCCATGAGCGACGAAAAGGACACCGCCCGCTTCGCCGAAGGACGCCACGTGACGGAACGGATGTTGTCGTGTTGGCGGGAGCTGTACGAGGATCCTGCCGCCCCTACGGAGGCGCGTTCACCACCCCCGCAGGCGATGTGCAGTGCCTGATGAACGGTCTGGCAGCGGCGGGCCTCTGGCAGGAGGTTCTGCGCGTCTTCGCCGTGTACTATCTTGGCAAGCCTGACGGGGCGGCGGCGTACCTCGCGGAGGGTACTGGCGAGGAACGCAGCAGTGGGAGCGAGGATGGCCTCCCGTTGGACGAAACTGCTCTCAATATTGTGTTCTCCTGTTTCCCTCGGCGCGCGGTTGCGTTCGCAGTGGAAGCGGACAAGAACGACTCATCTCCGCTGGCGAACGCGCAGCTGGCGGCCGCGACGGAGAGGGCCCGGCGGGGACCAATCCCATCGTTGACGCTTGTGCACTTGCAGGATCCAGAGGTGGTCGTGCGGTTGCTGGATGATCTTTTGCTGAACCGTGACGACATGATGGTGACAGACCGTGTCATGGATGCCGTTGCCCTGCCCTCTTCCAGCTGGGACAATGGACCGCTGCCTACACCTGCTGTGCGCACTGTCCCTGCTTCGCCGCCACCGCCGCGGGAAAAGGGAAGGACGCGGGGCGCCGCGTGCGCACGCCGGTAACGCGCGCGCGGAGAAGGAGATTCAGCAACGTCTTGTAGCGCTCATCTACGCCATCCACGCGGGCACAAGCGTGGAGATGAAGTACGCCTCTGTCCTGGCCTTTCCATTCTTGTTTCCGCCGGAAATGCTGAGAATGCTGCCGTCACCGGACGAAATGCCCGCCTATGTCCGGCGCGAAGTCCAGCGGGCGGAGAAGCCGAGCGAGGACGACGAGCGCTACGAACAGGCGATCCGTTCGCGAGCCCCGACCTCCGTGCGTCCCTCGCGGCAGCATTACTTCCCCGCCATGTCAACCAGCAAGCTCACGGAGAAGCAAGAAACGGTCATGCAGAAAAACTACACCGCCCTGCAGAAACGCCAGAGAGGAGGCGTTCACCGGCCGCGACGCCGACGTGGACCCGCGCCCCATTCCAAAAGGTCTACACGACACAGCAAGCGGGTGGAACTATTACGGACGTGGCGGGGAAATGGTCTTCGCCAACAACAAGCGCATTCCCATCCCTTCTCCATGCAGCCCAAGGTCATGCGGCCACTGGCGAATCCGTACCGCGGGTGGAACCCCCAGCAGAATAGCAGTCTGCGCACAAGGAGAGCGTCCTGAAGTGGAATGGCAACAGCTCAGTGTGAGGTTCAGTTTCCCTCCCCCTCCCACCACCACCTCCGCCCTCGTTTATTTGCTTCTTCACAGTTTCCTTTTTTCGTTTGTTTGTTTGTGTTTACTTACACCTGCTGTTGAGTTCTAACGAGCGGCTCACTTAAAAGGCGAAAAAAAAAAAAGACGCTTTCTTAAAGAAATCAGCCAACTCAACGAATGCGGAACACCCAATTGCGACGAAAAAAAGCCCGGACCGCAATTGGCAGCGAAAAGCCATATCTGAGGCTAATAGGGACGACCCAAAAAAAAAAAACAGACAACAACAACAAAAATGGAATACACGGAAAGAAAACTCGACAATGAGGGGCCACTGACAGCTTCTGTTTTTGCTTTCTTCGTACCCACACCGTCCCAGCAGCGCCTTGGCCATTCATTCGTCTTTTCTTTTCTTCCCCCCCCCCTTTTTGCACGCATGGATAGCTCTTGTGATGTCCGCCCATCCGCTCTCGAGGTTGGCTCAAATTGATAAGGCGGCGCAGGTGGCGAAACCAGAGGCGCTCCAGCCGCGCGCGGAGGAGCCGCTCTCCGCCGAGGCGAGCACGCTCCCGCCTCATATTATAAAATGCACCGAGGCGAGGAAACTGAATGCGCAGACGCCTATCTTCCGGTGCCCGTCCTGGGCAGACCTGCCCTCGAAGGCGTGGTACCTTCATTGCACTCGCAGCGGCGTCGCGCTGCCCGCCCTGGGCCTCAGCGCTACCCTTCTACCTCTTCGGTAGGGATGCCGTCTGCGACTACGTGCTCGAGCACCCATCCATCAGCTCCGTCCACGCCGCCTTGGTGTTCAACAAGCAGCACGAGTGCTTTGTCTTGGTTGACCTCGGCTCGACCAACGGCAGCCGCGTGAATGGCACACGCGTTGGGCGTCAGCAGCCGGTGCCGGTGCCGGCGGGAGCGCGTCTTCAGTTTGGGTACAGTACGCGCACGTATGAGGTGCGAATGGGCGCCCCACCCCAGCAGCAGGGAGGACGCCACCGTCGTTGTCCCTTCTGCAGCGGACTCCGCCAACGCTCCTGACGCCTCACGAAAGCGGCCACGAGAGGACGCAGCGGAAGCATCGGCGCCGGCGACGGTTGTTTCGGCCACAAGGGAGGCCGCGCCACTAGGAGAAGGAGTGGAGGTGCCTCGAGAGAAGGGCACAATGAACGAAACGGCGGCATCGACGTCACCGAAAATGGAGAGCGGTGCTGTGGAGAAGACGCAGCCGGAGGAAGAGGAGGCTCTTGAACGCGTTCACTTGTACCACTTAGTGATTAAGCATAAAGATGTCGAGAACGCCGTCTCTCGGGCGGAGCGGAACAAGGGCGAGCCCATCACGCGCAGCAAGGCAGACGCCTTCGACATGGCAAAGGAGATTCTCTCCTCTCACAGGGAGGCAAGCGGTCTCCTACAGGGCACGACAGACGCCGGCTTTTTTGACCGCTGGACGGTGGAACAGTTCATCGAGGCGGTGGAGGCGTACTCGGAGATGGCGACAAGCAAGAAGAAAAGCAGCCGGGAGACCTGGGCATGGTGGAACGCGGCACCTTCTCCGATGAATTCGACAGCGCGGCTTTCGCGTTGCGTCGCGAAGAGGTCAGTGTGCCGGTGGAGACGCCGCTCGGCATCCACTTGATTTACCGCTGCGATTGATGGGGAAAAGGGTGCGCGCTGCACGATAAGGAAAAAGATAAAAAAGACGACTCGAAACGGATGGGCAACTCTAACTGGTAATGATGCGCGACACGCGGAAACGCATCGGTGGTGCCGTTTTTCTCTTTTTCTCTCCTTCGTTCGCTCATTCTCATTCTCATTCTTTTTTTTTTTTGCATCTCTGCGCCTTTACAACCATCCATCAGGGGGGGGGGGGGGGGGGGTGAGAGAGAGAGGGAGCTGCTTGCTTGCTCCTTCCTTTTTTTTTTTGGTTTTGCTCCTCTAGTGTCTTCACTTTGCTTCCTTCTCCTTCCCTGTACCGTTCTTGCTGCCTGGACTGAAGGACACCTTTTCTTCTTTTTTTCTCCCTTTAGCTCTCAAACCAGTTTTAATTCACCTTTTTTAAGAAAAAGTAACCCTTCGCACTGACCCCATCGACACTCTAACACCTTAACAACCAGAACTTCTCAGCTTTGCTCTTTCGCACGCTCCCTCACTCCTTTCGTCAATTATTCTCTTTTTCTTTGCGTCAGAGCAGCGAAGCTTTTTTTAAACCCGCTAAAAAAAAAACAAATCCGAACCGAACAGAAGCAGACCGACGACTGTCCCGGACGATCATGACGATTCACCCCTACCTTTGGATAACGGTGGTTGGTGGCGTCGTTGCCTTCATGATTGGGCCGGCGTTGGCATGAACGATCTTGCAAACAGCTTCGGCACCACCTTCGCGCGCGGATTCTCACCCTCCTGCAGATCTGCATTCTGGCCTCCATCTGTGAGTTTGCGGGTGCAGTGAGTCTTGGCGGCGCCGTGACCTCCACCATCTCTGGCGGTATCGCCGCGCCGGCCCAATTCGCGGACAAACCGTACGTCTTTATGTACGGCATGCTGTGTGCCGGCGGTGCTTCGTTCTGCTGGTTGGCGATCGCCACGTGGCTCGTCCTGCCCGTCTCCTCCACGCACAGCATCTGCGGGGGCGTGATTGGCTTCGGTCTTGTCTTTGGCGGTGTTGGGGGCATCAAGTGGGCTTCCCGCCAAAACGATTTCCCCTATTTTGGCGGCGTCGCACCCATCATCGCGTCGTGGTTCATTTCGCCTGCTATGAGCGGTATCATTGCCGCCTTCATCTACGGCTTGGTGCGCCTCCTTGTGCTGCGCCCCGCCAACTCCGTCACGCGCGCCATCTACTCCCTCCCATTGTCGTCGCAATTGCCTTCTTCCTTGAGTCCTTCTTTGTGCTGTTCAAGGGCGCGAAGAACCGCCTGAAGTGGAAGGTCGTAAGGCCGCGTGGGTCGCCGCGTGCATCGGCGTCGGCGCGGGTGGCATCGCGTGCATCTTTGTCCCATTCCTCTTCCGCCGCCTCCGCCGGATCCACCTCAAGCGCGAGGCCAACAGGGCCGCGGTCGCTGCGGAGTCCGAGATGGGGGCGATTGGCGAGGGCGCTACGGAAACGCGCTCAGTGACAAGCGCGCCTCCAGGGCGGCCGTGCGCGCGGCGGCGCTGACTGCTGGTGCCGCCGAGCCTCGCTCGAAGACAGCTGCAAGAACGAGCGGGAGTACAAAGAGGCGAATGGCGCGCGTGCGAGACGGAGTGAGGCCCAAGATGGGCAGCAGCAGCAGCGGTGGTGCCCGACGCAGCAACGCCTCCTCCACCTCGGCGGCGAAGCGCCAGTGCCACCGCTTTGCCGTCTTCAAGCGACCGAGGCCGTCGGTTTTTACCGGAGCCAGTCAGCGAAGAGGTGAGCCGCGAAAGCCAGAGAAGCCCGCCAGCGGTTTGACCGTGGATACCTACGCCTCGGAGGCCGAGTACGTCTACGCGCTACCTGCAGATCTTCACCGCCATCTGCGCCTCCTTGCCCATGGCGCGAGCGACGTGAGCAACGCCGTCGGCCCCTTCGCCGCCATCTACGAAGTCTACCAGAAGAGCGTGAGCGGCGTGACGGCGGGCAACGCACCGGTCTGGATCCTCTGCATCGGCGGCGCCGGCATCGTCGTCGGCCTCTCCACCTTTGGGGTTCGCTTGATGAGTCTGCTGGGCGAGAAGATCACGGTCATCACCCCAAGCCGCGGCTTTTCTGCGGAGTTAAGCCGCCGCCCTCACCGTCTCGCTGGCGAGCGCCTATGGCATTCCCGTGAGCTCCACCCACTGCATCACCGGCGCCGTGGTTGCCATCTCCATTGTCGACGTCGGGTTCAAGAAGGTGCGCTGGATGATGGTCTTGAAAATGTACGGTGGCTGGGTCTTCACACTGGTCTTTACCGCCATCCTCTCGGCCGCTTTCGCGCAGGGCATCTACTCCCCTATCGCCTGAGCCACACGCACACGCCATTGCGGGAGACGCTCCTCTCCCACGCAGGGCGCCAATCCCTCTTTTTCTCTTTTCCGCTCTTTCTCCCGTATACCCATTCCCTACCGGAGTGCGTTTGTGTGTAAAGGAGAAAGAAAGAAAAGAGAGAAAGAGGCTGCGCAGCTCGTAAAAAAGGAAAAAGAAATGTGAAGGAATAATTATAACCCTTCACACCCCCTCTCCCCCCCTCCCCCCCCCAAAAAAAAAAAAAAAAACTTTCTGTAGAGTACACTCACTGGACTGCAAGATAGTATCCCCCCCCCCTTTCTCCTCTTCTCTTCTTTTCCCTTACCCTGTTTTTTTTCTCTTTTGTTGATTTGATCGCTAACGTAGCCACTGTGATGCCCCAAGAGGCTCCTTTTCTTTTCTTTTTTCTTTTTTCTCTTTCTCCCTTTCTTTAACTATTCCTCTTCCCTTAAAGATGTCGCTTTTCCCCCTCCCACTTCATTTCCATCGCACATTACTCTTTGTTTTCTTGTTTTGGTTTTGTCTTTCATTAATGATTTTATTTTTTGTTGTTTCTCGCACCCCCGTCGCACCTCTTGCGTCAAGTCACGTGGCTTTAAAACTCTGTTCCTCTTTCTTCCCCCCCCCTCCCCCTCCTCTCCCCTCCAGTCAGAAAGACCGTTCTTCGGTAGTAGCGCCGAGCACCTCGCGCGCGCTCTGTGTCCCCTCCCTCCCCCCCCCTTTCTTTCCTCCTCTGCCTCCTTCTTCCTTTGCTGACACAATAGCGGATTCTTTTTGTTCCTGCGTTTCTTTTTTCTCCCTCCCTCTTTCTTCCTCTCTTCCCCCCCTTTTTTGTCACTGCTTGCGCTTGAAACCGGAGGAAGTTCGTTGTTTTTTCTCTCTCTCTCAAACCTCCACGCTACATGCATTTTTCTCTCCGCTGCTGACAGCGCTTTTTCTTTTTTTTTCTCTGTTCCTCCTCTCCCCCTAATTGATGCTTTCTCTCTCTTTTCCTTTTACACACTTTTGCTTCTTTCCATTCATTTTTTTTTTCGGTACGTATTTTTGCCCGTCATTGTTGCCATGAATGCTCTTTTCTGTAGCTAAATTTAAAAAATCTAAACTCTTATTTTCTTCTTTTTTTCTTCTTCTTTTCCTACCCCCAAATACGATGTCTGTGAACGTCCTGGTGGTCCTTTGTAAGCACAGCGCCTGTTTGCTTGCCTCAATTTCCGTTTTTCTGTCTTTCTTTTTCTCTCTCCCTCTTGTGTGTGTGTGTATATGTATGTGTATGTACATGTACCCGCGGGTCCGCACAGGTCGCTTTGCTCGCCTCATCGTCGCCACCGCCTTCTTATTGTTGCATTCCGTTCCTCACAGAAGGCATTTAGGGGATGGGAGAGAAGCCTTTTGGTACGGCTTTCACACGTGAAGATCTCTGCTATTATCTTCTCTCTCTTTCTGTTGCCTCCACCCCCTCCCCCCTGCCCCCTTTTTTCTTCTCCTCCTTTTGTTTCTCTTCCTTCTTCTTTCTCTATTTTATTATTATTACTTTTTTTTTCGTACACGTTTGTGTTACGTTGATCGATAGCGGTTGACCAAAACACTTCTGTTTTGTGTTTGCTTTCGCTTGATCATACTTTCATTTAGTATTTTTTTCTTTTATTCTTTTTTTTTTTTTCAAAGAATGGTTTGTTTTTTTGTCGCTCTCGTTCATGCACAACGCCTGCCTGACGACTGCCGGCTTTTTTTTCCCAAAAAATCGCTAAAAAAAAAAAAAAAGAATCAATAACGGAACGCTAACAGCCTGGAAAAAAAGAGGTGCATCCTCGGTGCCTTTGAGCAGACGCCCTCTCTTATCAAAGCTTGGTTCCTTCTTTGGCACAGTGGCTCCGAGCAAATGGCGAAACGTGATCGAAATGGTGTTGTTTGTGTCCTCGTCGGGATACTATCGCACTCTACTTTTTTTAAATTTTCTCTCTTTCCCATTTGCTTCCCTGTGTGTGTGTAGCGTTCCCTTTTCACTCTCTTTTTTTCCATTGACAAAGCGCAGAGGTGACGGAAAGAAGAAGAAAAGAAAAAAGCAAAGAATCCGATGCATCAGTTTGTTGCCAAGATCCTGCGTGACGATCGTCGCAACACCCACGAATCATACAATGGGGTTGTCCTGGAAGCGAGAGGAGGACGCGGCGGTGGCGGCGGCGCGGTTTTCCTCAAGCACAGCCGTTGCGTGTGGCCCCCAGTACTACATGGGTGTCTTTTTCATTGTGCGGTGCCACCTGTCACACGAGCCGCCCTGGCGGCGACACGAAAAGCCCACGGGTCCGACCCAGCGCGTCCCCGTGGTCACAAGAGCAAACGAGGGACGAGTGTTCCAAAAGCTCCACCTTTGGTCATTTTGACTTAGACCACGACGAACCTGCTTTCCTGCCGTCGTCCTTGAACGGCAGCTTTGCCTCCCGCGACGACAACGACGTTCGATGCGAAATCGCGACCGCGCGGCTCGGCGCTTGTCGCGGAAGAGGGAGGCGACGTCCGGCACTGCACCAGCGGGTCCGTCGCAGTTTCTTTCCGCTGACCACAGCCGTCGACAGGCGCGCACCAGCACAAATCGCCCGTCACCCTCGGCGATGTCGGAGCGCCGTCACAGCGGCGAACGGATCATTGTCCCTTTGGCCGCCGTCGACCTCAACGCGGCGCCGACGGAGGACTTTATCGTCTGAACCTCGAACGAATTCCTTCGGGAGTACCTGCCTCTCCTCTACAACAGCGTCGAGGGGCCTATTACCACGCTTACCAGCTCTAAGAGAAGCGCGAGCGACGACGCGTCCGTGTCTAGCCCGTCGCCCCAGAGCAAAGTACTTCCTCATACGTGTTTGGGCACGATGGCGGATTGCAGCGCTTTGCCTCTGGCATCTCCATAGGAGCGGCACCCTACCCGGCCGGCAGCAGCCAAGGGTCGCGGATGTCCTCTCTGTCCCCGAGCACACCAGGCTCTCGCGCTCTCGCACTTGAGCTTCTCGGACGAGCGTGCCGTCGTGTGCACGCGGGCAGCGGACGTACCAGCGCTGAAGTTGGGACGCACCATATGACCTCGCGCGACCGTCGCATTCACGCCCTGACGCTCGCCATCCACGACTTTAGCGCAGACACGCCGTTCGCAAAGGACGGTGGCCTCGGTGTTCCTCCAACGAAAACGGGGACGGGCTACGCGGACCCGCTTGAGTCAGACGCGGCTTCTCTCTGCCCGGTGGTGCAGCTCCGCTTCATCTTCCAGAGTGGCGCGACCCGATTTCTCAGCGCGATAAAGACGCTTGTGCCTCGCTTGACATCGCCTGTCCTGGAGGATTCACCGGTTGCCGCCGAGAGAAACGCGTATCTCAGCAACTCGCACACCGCCGGGCGAGCAGGACACGCGCCGGGCTGTCTGTCTCGACGGATGACAACGCCTGCGTGGCCAGCGGGTTCTCACACAAGGGTCCCCTGGAAGGCAGCTTTAGCTTCCGTGCTGGCAGCCCTGTTGCCGCTTCGGGCTCTGGCTCCCTTTGCGCGGTGCTGGCGACGCACCTTCTAACTTCCTCAGCACGCTCGACGGTGGCAATTCGGCCTTCTCCTCGGGGAAAAGTTGGCGCAGGCGGTGGCCGACCTCGCTTTTGGGCTGAAGAAAGGCACCGCGGCGGGTGAGGGAGCACGCAGGAAATGACCGGTTTTGACACCTCGCCGCTGCCTCACGCTAAGCCGCCCAGAGAAATCGCGTCCACCACCACCTCCTCCTCCTCCCCCTCTCCCAGCGGCGGCCATGAGGAGGCGAAGGAACTACGGAGCAGCGGAAGCTCCTTCGCGGATCTGGGCGAGCTGGAGGCGTGCATACCCTTGTCCCGGTGCTGCGCTTTCCCGCCAGCGCCAGGAACAGCAACCGTTACCGCACCGACAACAACCCGCGCAACACGGGTGCGCTAGGCAAGCCATCGGCCGCGTTCACGCCGTTGTCAGAGGCCGAGTGGCGTGCCTGCTTTGAGGGCCTCGGACAGCGTGCTCAACTACAAACGGTTCGAAAAGGCGCGCGAGGCGGTCTACCGTTGCGGCATCGCGAGCCCTCGGCGCACATTCGCTTTGAAGTGTGGATGTACCTCCTTGACGTATTCACGCCAAACTCCACCGAGGCGGACCGCGAATTTCAGCTGTCCGCAAACCGCATTCTGTACGACACGCTCACGATGCAGTGGGCGTCAATGCTGCCGGAGCAGGTCGCCAACTTCCGTGCCTTTCGAGAACGGAAGCAAGCCATTGACAAAGACGTCTTTCGCACGGATCGCACGCTGTCCATGTACAAGGAAGACGACAGCCCACACCTGAAGGCGCTTCAGCGCATCCTCATGGCCCATGTGCAGTACAACTTCGACGCCGGCTACTCGCAAGGGACGTTGCGTCTGTGGCGGTGGTGTTGGCGCACTCAGGCCCGACGCTGATCAGTGACTGGGTTGCGAAGCTCACGGGGCAATCCGGGGAGAAAACAGCACGCTGCGAGGAACAAGCAGCGACGACGACGAGAAGGAGGAACGGGCATCTTCTGCGGACGGCGCGGCGGGGCGTCCGCGGGGAAAGAATGCGTCCTCCATTGTTGAGCAGCTGCGGGAGTCTGCGGGGTTTCTCTGTTTCCGCGCGATCCTTAACAAGCACATGTCGCAGAACTTCTCCATGGACCCGACGCGTGGGATGCCGATGCTGCTGCGGCAGGTCCAGATTCTGACCCGCCACTTTGCGCCGATGTGTACGAGCACCTCAAAGGTGCATGTCGGACGACATGACCTTTTGCTTTCGCTGGCTGCTGGTCTGCTTTAAACGCGAGTTCAGCGCGATGGACGACGCGATGCGCTTGTGGGACACCATTTTTGGCTGTCCGTTTACCGTTCACTTTGAGGTCATCGTCATTGTGGCGCTCCTGGTGCGGACCGGCGTGCAGATCATCACGAACTTGCAGAGCTGCGACATGGTACTCCGATTCGCCAACAACTTGGCAGGCAAGGTGCCCGTTGACGAGGTCCTGCAGTGCGCCATCGAGTTTTATGACACGACGTTCGCAGTGGAGGTGGCGCGACTGGAGAGTCTGTTGCAAAAACGCTTACGTCGCGCCGCGGCAGCCGACCGTGGAAGAAGCGGTGAAACTGTGTGCGCCCATGGACGGAGACATGACGCTCCGTTAGCAAAACAGAACGATGTCACCCCTCCCCCTCCTTCCCTTGTTGTCTTTGTGTGTGCTCCCCCATTCCCTCCTTACTTCTTCACCTCTGCGGATTTCGCAGAATTGTGTGAACACTGCGGCTATCCACTTTCTACGCATTATTTTTCTTTTCTTACTCTTGCTCTCTCACTCTGTCAGTGTGTGTGTCGCGCAAACGAGAAACAACTCTTTCCCCTCCTACTGCTGTTGAAAACAATTCAAATCAAAAAAAAAAAAAGAAGGAGAGCATTCGTCCGACAGCGGCGCTTGCCGGCCTTTGTTAGCTGCGACAACAAGGGCAAAAAAGGAAGAATCAACAACAACAAACAAACTGCCCTTGCTGCTGGCGTTTTTTTTTTGCTTTTTTCGTCTTACAGAAACCTTCTCTGGTGAAACGAATGAAAAGGATACTCCTCTTACTGCTTCCTTTCTTCCTCTTTTTTTTTTTTTGCTCTTTTTAATAGAGTGGTGAACTTTTTTTTTCTTTCTTCCTCTCTCTTCCCTCCCCCTCTCCATTTACACACACACACACATAACTAATAGAAGCAACCAGAACGTTTCAATCAACAACAACCGCATCAATTTATAGCAGCACTCAATACAGAAAGGGCTTCGACGACTGGGTTTTGTTCATGTTCGCCTCTCCTCTTCTTCCCTTCTTTTCTTCACTTTCCTCAATCCCCTCTCGCTCTCTTCGTTTTGGTTCTATCGCTGATAAAAGCAGTCTGAAGGCGCCTTTGCAGAGATTATCACATACCTTTTGGATCCGTAACCTTTTTTTTTTTTGCCACCCCCATTTTTTTTTTTTTTTTTGCTTGATCGTTTGCAATCCTTCTTTCACAGACCTTGTTATTTCCCTCCCCCCCCCCCCCCCCCCATTTTTCCCGTCTCTGGACTCTCTCTCTCCTTCTTATCGCTCCCGAGTCCCTGCGCTGACGGTCGCACGTCGATTACCAACTCTTCCTTTTCATTCCTCACTCCCATTTTTCTTTTTTTTGATCGGCTTTGCGTCCAAACCTCACGCTTGTGTTTCCCTTGTTTTTTGTTTTCTACCCCCTTCTTCGGGTGGTGTTTGTGATCATCTCCTTTTTCATTCCCCCTTTCTCTCCCTCCGGCTTTCATCTTCTTTTTTTTTGCTTTCTCTCTCTCTCTTTATTAGACAGCACTGTGCGAGACGACGGGTTTGTTGGACTGTGCAACACAGTGAACCACATTACGGACCGCTTTTTGTACCATCTGTCGAGTGGAGTTTCGCCTGCCTACATCAGCACATGTACAGCGTCACCGCCTCTAGCAGCGGCAGCAAACGCGTTACCGCCGCGCGGCTTGTGCAACGGCTAAACTCGACGCCTGTCACCCTTATTCCCTACGAGCTGAACAAGTATCTCGCGGAATGCAAGAAAGGGCAGCGGGGTAAGCCGTCGTCGACAGTGTTTTCTGCTTCTTTCACAGAGGACAAAGGCGCCGACGAGGCGGCGAGCGAGAGCGGCGACGTGCGGGAGCGGCTGTTCCTGCTGCCGCCCGCCCCTCGAATGACCTCTGTGTCGCCCTCTTCCTTTCTGGATGGTGGAAGTGCCGCCGGACTTGGTTCGCACGACGTGCTGTCGTTGGGCGATGCCGAGAATCGCAGGAGGCCATAACGCAGTGGACATACGCGACGGCCGCCACACGCCCTGAACGGAGGCCGTGTCGTGTACGTTTACGCGCCTGGCAGCGGCGCGCTGCAGCTGCGGCGTTTTGCTGAGTGTGTGGAGGCGCTTGTGGTGGGCCAGAAGGACGGCCCGTGGGAAGGTGCAGCGGGCGACCACGCGGAGTTCTCGTCGAAGAGGGTTCGGGAGGTTGCTTCACTGCCGTCCCCGCTGCGCACGGCGACCCGCCCCAACGACAGCGACGCCAGCAGCGATGAAAGCGCTTTTGACGAGGGCGCCGCGCTGCGCCTTCTCCGGCGCCAGCAGCGGCGCATTCTCGCGGCGATGGGCCGCGTGGATGCGGTGCACTGTCACACCGTGGAGGAGCTCTACGCCTTTTGCACCGCCTACCAGATCCCGCCGGACGACGCCTTCGAAGACGGCTGGGGCAAGGGCGACGGCGATGGCCCCATCAGCGGCGTGAAAAATGGGAGACGCACTCCGCCGCAGAAGGCGCGCAGCCCCGTGGTCCCGCTCATCATTGTGGAGGGCTGCGGCGGAGAGGGCAGCTATTTCTACCGGTACGAGCGCGCCATCGGGCACGAGGTGCCGCTCCGCCACTGGCTGCTCTGCCTCCTCCAGTCCCGCAGTCGTGGGGCTCTTCTTCTTATTGAAGACCTCAGCGAGGACCAGCAGCAGCGACAGAATCAGCCGCTCTCCTGCCCGCAAGGGGAGAGCAGCGGCGCGACCGGTGGAAAGGCACCGTCAAGCAGCATGGCGTCCTCTCTCACGAGGGAGTCGGACCTTGTGCGCCGCCTTTTGGCCCCTCACCCACACGCATCGCAACCATTCACGGAGCACGCCGCGGCATGGGTGAACTCTGGTGTGGGTGCGGCGAGACACAAAGGTGGAAAGAGGCGAATGCCCACTGTCTTTATTCAGAACACCGATACCAGCAATGACATCTCTCTGTTTACGCAGCAGCACCGTCACCGCCACCCCCAACTTCCTTCCACCGCTCCCATCGCCCTTTCCGCAGCCTCAATGGACGAGCAGCAGCCTGTTGCCGACATTGGCGGCTACTCCATCACCTATCTCACATTCGGCACCGCCGTCGTCGGCGACTACGCCTCGAGGCAAGAGACTGCGATTCTGGCAACGGCCATCAGCAGCCGCACATAGTCCCGCTGCTACCTCTCCCCTCCTCTCTCTCCTAAAGGTCTACGTCTCACGACTACCGCCCACCTTCTTCTCCAACAGAGAAGCTGCATGCTGCGCTTCAAGAAGACGTCTGGAAGGATCTCTTCTGGGCTTGGAGGTGTCGGTGAGGGAGAGCGGCTGCCGTCAACCTCTCTGTCACTCTCTCTCCCGGCGTCGACGTCGTGCACACTCTCCGCGCGCGCGCCATTCGCCAACTCTCATTTTATATTCCTTCTCCTCCCCTCTCTACTTCTTCCTTTTTGTTGTTGTTACTGTTGCGGACTGTACAGACTCTTCGCTATTGTGATAAATAGCGCTATTATGGGCAGACTTGAATTGCCTCTTGTCTGTGAAGTCTGCGACTCCTTGGCACCGTTCACGCAAAATAAGACGCTTTCCTTTTTATTCCTTGCTTTCTCTTTCCTTCATTTGAGCATGGCGGTGGAGGAGAAGCGAGGTTTGGTGGAAGCCTTTCTTTATAAATTTAACACGTCCTGTTAGGCTTCTTTCTGAAGGGAAACAAAAAAAAAAAACACGACGCTTCGTGAATTCACAGCCATCCAACAATTCACGCAAGTTCTTCCCTTTTCCACTTCAAAAAAGAAAACACACACTCTATTCACACTTTTTCCCCCCTAAATCGCTTTTTTTCTTCCTCTTTGTGCTCACTGATTAGGAACGCTGAAAAGGGATGTGTTGACTTCTCCTCCTCCTCCTCTCTTGCTTTGGCATGCTTGCTTCACTCCCTCTTCGTTCTCGGGCCAGGCATGGTAGCACTTCGTCCTCCTCCTTTTTTTCCCCTTTTTTAAAAACTTGTTTTTTGCCACACCGCGAACGCGCACACATACTCATTGCTTTTTTCTTTATCTTTCTATTTCTTTTCCTTTTCTCTCCCCCACGAGTCCAATGGGCTGGTTCAGGTATCATTATGCAAACACGCTTTCTTGACTATCTATCCGCGGAGAAACGGGAAGTGTGGAATGCCTTTACGAGTGCATCTCACTATTTCTATTTACTATTTAAAAGAAAACAGGAAAACCTAACTCGCTTTTGTATGTGCTGTTTTGTGTGTTCGTGTAAACCTCTCCCTCCCCTCTCCTGTTTTCCTGTGCTCCCCCCCCCCCCCCCTCCTCTTTTCCTCACCTTTCTACTCTCCCCCTTTCTTTTTCTATTTGGAAGCGGTGCCACCCGCAGGCTTTTTTTCGTAGTCCCTCTTCACGAAACGACGGACACGGATGGACACTAGTCACCGCAACGCTAACAAAGAAAGCAAACCAGTCATTAAAGATGAGTTCCGGCGAACAAGAAAAGAGGAAAAGAAGGTGGGAGTACTGGAGTCTCTTTTTTTTCTTTTCTCTTTCGATACCGATGCAGACCTACGGTGCGCTTTTCTTAATTTTGGAGAGCTCGGACGCCCTTTCGTCTTGTCTTGGCGCCAATTGTGGACTATTGCGCCCTTGTGTTCTGGTCAGTCGGGTCCCACCAAATAAATACCACGCGGGTGGCTGGGACCGGAAGAACACAAGGCAACTCGTCGAGCAAAAATGGAGGAGTGCTCGTCGATGTCGCTCGTCACGCCCTGTCACTCTCTTTCTCTCCCTTTTCTTTGTCTGACTCTCCGCGTGACTCTTCACGGAAACGCTGCAGAAAAGGTGTAGATTTTTCTTACCTTTCTTTTTTGCGCGTAACTGTGGCCGCCCACCCAACACACCCACTGTTTTGTTGTGGCTGTTGTTTAGTTCAAACGTGACATCTTTTTAAATCCTTCTCTGTGGTTGTCAGTCACCGTGGACGCGCTCCCCTCTGTTTTTAATATCTTGTACGGTTGTTGTTCTTGTTTTTTTTTCCTCTTTCCTTGTTCGCCTTTATAAAAAGGTCGTTAACGTACCGTGTCGTAAGCCCGGATAATCCGCCCAGTCATCCCTTGCGGCGAGGAACGAACCATGGAGGAGGAAGACGCCGTTTAGGCTCACGCTGCCGCTGCCGCTGCCGATGCGGCGGCGAACCTGAATGGTGAGGAGGATGGGCTCGAGGGCGGCTGGGAGGCCTTTGAGGCCGCCATCGATGCCGCGAAGCAAGAAACCAGGGAGAATGACGACGATGGAGCCGCGTCCAGCCAAGACGGCAGCGACCAAGGGGCGAGGATGCGCAAGGAGGGGCGTCAACCCGTCCAGTGCCGGCGCGGATGGCGTCCCCTCCGACGAACAGCTCTTGGCGATTGAAAAGAAAAAAAAAGAAGCTTGGCAAGGCCGCGTACAAGCGGTGGAAGAAACTGCAGAACAAGAGCGGCGGCGGCAAGCACAAGGAAAAAGGAAAAGGCAAGGACAAGAAGAAGAAGAAGGTCAAAGACGCCGAAGCGGCCGAGAAGCCCAAGAAAACGCGGCGGGAATCGAAGAAGGAGAGCAAGTCCTCCGGGGACAAGCGCAGGCGGGAGGCCGACGAAGATGACGGCTTTGGCAGCGATGGCGACCCGTTCGCCATGAACGAAGCGGATTTCCTGGCCGCCACGCAGACGCGGCGTCGCGAGGGCGGCGACTGGAAAGCACGGTGCAGCGAATGCAAAAGCAGGGCAAGAAGACCCTAACCGCCGAGCAACGCTTCGCCCAAGCGGAGCGGACAACAAAGCAAGTGGTGGCCGACATGCGCAACGCGCAGGCCAAAGGACGAACTGCTGCTTGAGGCGGGTGGGCCAACAAAGGCGCCGCCGCTCAATCGCATTGCCATCAAAGACAACGTGCAGGCCATGTGCGGCGCTCCCTCATCGGCCCGCTCATCGACGCCGGCCTTCTGGTGGAGCTGAGCAACTGGCTGTACGATCTCCCGCGCGGGGAGCCGGCGCCGTACGAGCTCCGCTCCATCGCCCTCGACATTTTGCTGAGCATCCCTCTCGAGGGCGAGCTGGAGAGTGGCAAGGAGGGGAAACGGAGCATTGACCTCTCCCAGTTCACCGGCCTGTCTCGGAGGAACTCCAGCCAACCAACCTTGGCCGCGCGGTCAACGCGCTGCGGCTGCATCAACAGGAAACTAGCAGCAACCGGTCCAAGTGCGTGCGGCTGCTGGAGCGTCTCAGTCAGGCCTACACCGGCGCTCCGCCGCGATGGGGGCCTCCGCCTCCTCGGCTGGCGGTGGCCAGAGTGCCGTCTCATGGAAGTGCAAAGAATGACCCCACTGTCCTTTCGCCGTTCGACGTGGTGCAGACAGGTTCGCAATCCTTCCAGCAGGCGTTCATAAAACCCGACCCGCTCGACCCCACATCGTACAACAACCTCCTGCCGTGGCGTCCACCCGTTCGCTCCATCACAAACCTTTCGGGCAATCTTGGCAAGAAACTGATAGGCCTCTGTAATCCGCTGACCGCGCGAGGCACAGCTGTTGTGGTTTTTGTTTTCCTTTTTTTTTTTTTTCTTCCCTCTCGTTTTCCGTTTTCGCTTCGTGCCTGATCCCGGTAGGTACCTAACGACGCGTTGTGGACTTTTTCAATGGACGCCTTCAATGCTTGAAAGCAAAACCGAAAAACGTGCGATCTCCGCGGCCAGGGAAACACCCCGCCAACCCCCGGAATGGTCCTTCCCTCTCTTTCCTTTGCTCCGGTTTCTTCCCTGAACGCTGCCCGTCTTCCTTTTCCTCGTCTCTCTCTTTGCCCGCCTTAGAAACCTTAGGAAGGTGCGCGCTGGTTGCTGTCGGGCGCCTCCGTTGTGCGCAGGCATGCCCCTCCCCTTGCTCCTCCCGCGCCAAGCCTACGTGGGGGGGGGCTGGGTGAGGAGGAGAGCGCCCCCTTCCTCGGGAAAAGGAGGGTATGTCGGGCGGGAAGGAGGGCGACCCCCCCCCCACCCGAAGCGCGCCGCGCCAATTGCAAGAGGCCGGGCCGAGTCCCATGGCCGGAACACGTGCGACAGGGGCAGCCGCACGAAAGGAAACGCACTGATAACCAAACAACCTGGCCGTTCGCACTGTCTTTCGCTGTCTCTCCTTTCTTTTTTTTTGAAAATTCC
>NW_026090258.1:0-36806 GCF_024586455.1 Bactrocera neohumeralis
AACAAGAGATGGCAGAAAGCATGTCTGCATTCAGAGTGAGGTTTGACATTTTCTTCAGTGCAGAAAAAAATCAAAGTGGGCTTGGGCAGACTGTTTTACCCGCAGTTGCATTGCAAAAAGAAAATAGAAATAGAAGTGAAGAAGGCTGGTCGTCGATGAGGTAGCTCTACCGTTGTTGGTGTTGATTGTGTTGTTGCTTCATGACGAGATTTAAAATTTAGATTTGTTGGACAGAAAGTGAGCAGTTTGACTGAAATGTTTTTTGAGCACAGTATTAAGTTAAGCAGTTCAGCTGCGGAGGTTTATCAATTTTAGTTTTACACTCTTTAAACCTGTTGCTACAGTTTCTTCACATAGCGGTTGTACGTATCACCTAACACTAAGCGAGATATATATAGGGCTTAGGGTTATATGCATATATATAAATGACCAGGGTGACGAGAAAAGTTGAAATCCGGTTGACTGACTGTCTGTCTGTTCATCCGTTCACCCGTGAAAGCTGTAACTTGAGTAAAAATTGAGATATCTCGAAAACTAGGTATATATGTTCCTTAATACAAAAAAACTTTGAGTGTATAGATGGGCATAATCCGACCATGTCCCGCGCACAAGCCATTAACCGAAAGCATATAAAGTGCCCAAAAAAATGTGCCCAATGTGAAAATGCATGAAATCGGAAGATAACTCCGCTCACTTCCCATATACTGTTAAAAACTAGGATATGAGAGACGTTTATTGGAGCCGATGTGAAAATTGGACAATGGGCACGGCACCGCCCAATTTTTGGCGAAATTCTATATCTCGGGAGCCGACCAACCAATATCGACAGAATTCAGTACATGGCATTATTATAGCATTCGCGTGTCATACTGTGAAAATGAAAGAAATCAAACAACAGCCACATATAACACAATTTAAATTCCAATTGATTCCTTCAATTTCCATTACACAAATCAAGAAGCAAATACTATTACAGGATAAAACTTTGCACGGATAATATCTTTAGTGAATGCCACCTTGTGACCAAAATTTTTCAAATCCAATAAAAACTGTTCAGGCCCCTAGGTACCGAATATTTAGACCCCAGTACCTATAGATGACTTTTACTTTAACTTAAAACATGAAGGTTACTATAGTAGATGTATAGTAGTAGTCTTTATACAGTTTGCTATCATGGTGAAGAAATTTCAAATCAATCTTTTCATATCAAATCCTAATAAAATGAAAGAACACATTTTAAATGTTAGGCGGGTGATATGCTTTATTGCAAGGTAATATGATACCGTAGTCAGTTCGTGTATTGAATAAAAAATTTCACAAAATAAAACGATGTGAGTCAAGTTTTGAGAATCGAAGTGTCGAAAAAGAGCGTTCAGAGCTCGCATACGTCACAGGAAAAGTGCCGAATATGCGAAACAAAGTATAAATTATGGGTTATAGGTCAACATCGCAGATCTGTAGAGTATATATCAAGCAGTCAATAAAATGTTCCATTTCTTTGGTTTTTAAGGCACATACTTTTTCAGGAAGCCGCAAACTCAGTTAGGAAGTTCTCTGGGCGAACTAAAGTGAGAATGCGAAACATCCCCTACATAGGGTTGTACGCTGGGTTTGGGACCCGCCACGTAAAAACCACCCCAAATAAAAAAATAATAACCAGCCTCGGATGTTGACGTCATAGCAGACGATATAAGGATTACGATTTGAGGGCATGCACCTATGAGAGCTTCCCCGCCATGATGTCAAAATCGTGTTTGGCGACTTTAACGCCAGGGTAGGCAAAGAAGGTATCTTTGGCGGTACGGTCGGTAAATTCAGCCTCCACAATGAAACATTCCTAAATGGGTTGAGGTTGACACGCTTCCAGACATGCGTACGCTCTGAGCTCCTAACATCCACTCGGACCACTACCTTGTTGCAGCCAAGATTCGCACCCGCCTCTGTGCAGCAAAAAGCGCACGTCAATAAACACAAGAGAGGTTCGAGGTTGAGAAGCTGCAATCACAACAGACAGCCGAACGATTTTATACTCAACCTGCGTTCCTGCTCTCTGAGAGCACTCGTCAACAACTCAGTATAAGGGAACTGTGGGATGGCATTTCAAGCTCCATATATACAGCTGCTACCGAAACCATTGGTTTTCGGAAAATGTAAAAGAACAGCTGGTTATGGAGCGAACACTTCTCCAGCCTGCTGAATGGCAGTGAACGTACAACGCCAGGAGAAGGCGAACCCGATTCCCCAATCGATGACGATAGAGTAGACGTTCCATTGCCCGACCATGAAGAAGTTCGAATAGCAATTACTCGTCTGAAGAACAACAAAGCGGCGGGGCTGATGGATTGCCAGCCGAGCTATTCAAACACGGTGGCGAAGAACTGATAAGGAGCATGAATCAGCTTCTTTTTAAAATATGGTCGAACGAAAGCATGCCCAACGATTGGAATTTAAGTGTGCTCTGCTCAATCCACAAAAAGGCAGACCCCACAATCTGCGCCAACTACCGTAGGATAAGCCTCCTCAATCATTATAAATAGAAATTTGCACACGGCTGCGATGAGTATCGTTGCTTGTCCCGCTGTTTCCTTATTTTCGCAGTTACTAATTCTTCAATGTTGGAAAACATGGCAGATAAACAATTAATGTATCAATCGAACATTTCACAGATGGAGCTGAATGCAGCATCTATTCCAAGTTTTCTGTCAAGCCACGTCGTTTCAAATTTAGCACTTTCAGTTACGGATCTGATTGGGTTTGTTAATAATTTAAACTGCAAACGTTGTTACCCTTTGCCACTTCAGTGGTATCTTAGCATTATTTATTATATTCAAAAATTGAGCCAGTCTTTAATTTTGTTTCTGAAATGAAATGGCCAATTTCTGGATTATATTTCTTTTATTTTACATTTATGTACGAGTATATTATACATTATTATTAATTATTACTAATAAGCCATTAAGCCCTTGTTATTTGAAATTTCCACCTCTGAATCCGCCACTGGCCTGTTATCCGGTCAATACTAATCACGCAAAATATGTTAGTGTCCATATGTAAAGGAGAATTGTTACGCAATAAAACTTACAAATACAAAAAATATGTATATTTGAAATAATAGCATCTCCAAAGCTTTGGCAACATGCCAGTTGTCCGTTTACTCCCGTCTACGAACTCGTCCTTCGTTTGTGCCAAGAAATACATGTGCCAAGTTTCGTTAAGATATCTCAAGTTGTACTCAAGTCACAGCTTACATATACAGACGAACGAGCGGACAGACGGACACATAGTCAGGACTACAACTCGTCTCGTGATCCCGATTACTTGCAATATATCGCCGCTCGTTCGTTAGCTAAGAACGCCCTCTACCGAATACAGTCGGTGCCTGCGGAAGAAAATCAGTCCTACTACTTTCCAGACAAACCCAGCGTATAACCCTGAATCTATCTCGATTAGTTTTAAGTGATACAAACAAACAAGTGAACAAAACTCTTACACCCTGAGGTAACATATTGCAAGAGAAGTATAAGAGTACATTAAATTGTCCAGTTTTTGTTTTTAAGGTTCGTCTTCTGGAACGCCAACAAGGTGAGTAGTTTCATCTTGGTTCATATTAGAACCAATGAAGTTATGGTAAATTTTATATATTGGGTATATAAGAAAAACGTCAACCATGGGATCGGAAATTTTGGGCTTTAAAAAGTTGACAACAACGTCTAGGGCATTTTTAAAACGTAAGACGAAATATCTAACCGATATATGTGCAAAGTATCATAGTTATATTTGGATACCATTATTTAATTACATGCTGTATAATGAAAAAAAAAAAAATACAGATGGAATTTAACAGTATTGTATATCGAAAGTAGAGTTCGTTGAGTTGAGTTGAGAGTCCGATTTCTCCTATTTTGGAAATACGACAAAAGAAAGTAGCAGTAGTGTTATGAGTCAACGGCTTAAATACAAAGTTCGAGTAGTTCTTGAGATATGAAATGTCATATAATGAAGGCAGCGCCACACAGTGAGGTGAGCCTTTATAATGGCACCTTATAGGTTTTCGATCAAGGGCGTTTTGTGGGAGTGACAGTGGTCCAATCCGTATACACAATTCCGAACTTCTCTTGGTGTTAGTCAAGATATCTCTATATTTACTCAAGTTACAACATGAACGGACAGACATGTGGGAAAACAGTTGAGCAGTCAAATAATTAACCAGAATTGAACAAGTCTCTGTTTCGATTAGTTTCATTGTATATAAGTAACCCTTCTATGAATAGATATTCTACTCGGATGCGAGAGTGAAAAAATTTTCCATTATGGAATTTATTGAATTTTAATATTTGATTAGTGGCTTGGGTTTACTTTGTATCGCGAATTATGGTTAACGGTTTGCGGAAGCCATTCAATATTAAAATAGCGAATACCACAAATTCCTTTCCAACCGCTACCCCTACAACCATCTTTATTTAGTGCTGCTTATTCATGTTTCGTTTCCGTTATTATTTATGTACGTACTCTAATATGAGTGTGTTCCAAATCGTATTTTAATGCAACACAGTGGTTACATATTGAGATTTTAATAGTATTGCTACTGCAATGAATCTAAGTTCTTTTTGGATTTTTAAGCTTTTAAACTTAAAGCTTCTTGGTCAGAATACTTTAATATTTTTCAGTTAGAGGACTTATGAATGCAAAGAACTTTTCCTTTAAAATATAATATAAGTGTTTTAGTAATCATATATACACTATCATAATCATTTTATAAACGTCTCATTCGCTTAAAATGTCACTTAATATACCTATACATATATATACATATAAAAGTGTTAATATATAAAATTTACTATCTTTTAATATCTATTAAATTCGTATACGAATAGCGCTGACTACAAATATTCATTTGGTAAATTTATAACTGAAATGGCAACTCAGCATAATAGTGGCGCAGTATATTAATAATGAAATCTGTGGCAATTGCGGTTTCAATCAAAATTTCTCTTTGTTAACACATTGTGGTTCAAAATGAAACAACCTGGGTATGTAATATGTACATACATATTTTTTACCATATTCATTTAGTCGATAGTTTTATCCCAAAGGCAGTTATTACAATTATAAATAAATTATTATACAAATCTGAAATGTTAAACATTATTCAAATACAAAACTTAATATAAATAATATACATTATGGTGTTAATGTAAACATATGTAAATTATCGAAGCTCTCTACATTCCTCTAATAGGAGAGGCTGCCTATGCTTGATTTCGCGCACTCTTAGACTTGCCCCTAAACATAAAACTCTCTTATATATGAAAATTTTGACTTTAATAATAATTTCTGTAGAAATGCCAGCAATCGTGCATAAAAAGAGAAATAAAATATTAATTAATTTGGTTTGTATCTGGCTTGCGGTGGAGTCATAATTGCTTGCGGTTTTGTAATTAAAGGGGGTTTTTAAATACATGCTTACATGCATACTTTTAGAGTGTCACTGTTAACAAAAATCATGGTATCTTTCGGAAGCATTCACATATAAATATCTTTGAGACACATTATTGAACGTATTAAATATTTAACACATATAATGTAAAAATGTCAACTAAATTACATAATTTAAAGGGACTGACTTTATGAGCACAAGTTTTAATTGAAAAAAATGGGTGTTTTCTTTATTTTCATAGAATGTTCTGGAATTGCTATCAATTACTAACAACTTAATTTGTATATATTGTATTTAGTACTATATTCTGAGGATATCCAAAGTGTACATATACGGTATATAAAGTGCAAAGACAGTATAAATATTTGCACCCCTATTTATATATTTGAATAATTAATTTTACTTTGCGAAAACAATTACAATAAAATAAGAACCAACAATATTAATGGAAGACCAAAGTTCAGGTGCAGTCAAAATGTGTACACTCCCGAAATTTTCAACGATCAGGGCAATTACTTCAAGTGTGTTCAAAACTCCCAAATGTCAAAACGTTCAGAAAACGTTCCATAAGAATTCAACGTTAATTACTGAACAAATTTGTTGATGAATTACAATAATATTTGGCTATACCTACATGTCGTGTACTCATTTAGCTTCTTTACTCATTTTTGCCTCATGTTCGAAATATTTATATTAAAATCAATCCATACAACACAAATTACCCTATTCGTGGTATAAGTGCCATAATTTTCAGAACCGTATGCCATAACAAATATCGATAATCCCCATATTGGTTTCATTGGGACTAGGGAAGTTATATTAATTTCTTTAAAATATTACAAATATTGCGCAATACACTGTTTGTGCGAAAAGCAATAGGACTGATTTTCTTCCGCCGGGACTGTACTTCGGAGAGTGCGCGCACCGACTGGATTCGGTGGAGGGCGTTCCTAGCTAACGAACGAGTTGTCTCCGAGCACCTAGAGAGTCAGAACAAGCATTTTCTGTGAGTGGGGCAAGCCGAAAATGAAGCGTTCGTTAGAGCAGAGGTACGCGATTAAATTCTGTGTGAAACTCAGTCAACCTGCGACAGAAACGTTTGATATGGTCAACCAGGCTTACCCAGATGTTGCTTTAGTAAGAAGTGGTGTGTTTCAGTGACACCAGGCCTTTTCGGACGGAGAATGCCTTCCGTGATGCCTTCAATGCTTTAAAATCGCGTTGGCAGCGCTGCATCGACGCAGAAAGAGCCTATTTTGAATATTTTTAAAGAATTGTAACGATTGATTCATAAATTTGTTGAAATCGACTCAGTCCTATTACTTTCCGGACAAACCGTATAAAGTTAAATAATATTGATTACATTAAGTATATAGAAATTATTCTTGCTAAATTTCCTTATATTCAAAACAAGTTTTCCTTTAATTAATGAAATTAATTCTGTTTCAAATATATTGGTAAAAGGAAATTTGACTTAAAACAGAGTTAATTCAGATTGTTCAAAAGAACTCAGTCAAATATTAAATTAGTTGTTTTTGTATATTTAAACATTGCTTTTTGTTCTATTAGTGTTTTTACGTTTGTATAAGTACTGTGTATTTAGTATTTTTCAGCCATGCCAATAAGCTGCTTAACTGTTGAAACTTTTATGATTGTTTTGTATCTGTTAACTTAAAGGTATTGTGATTTTACGACTGCAACGCACTAGCGCCTTCAACCAAAGCATTTCTATTTACGCGTTTGTGGCAACTGATGGCTTAGGTTCTGTTCAAAATAATAGGGCGTCAACATGTGTTCTCAATATACTACTGTGATCGAACTGAATGATGAATTTTGTCCATTTCATCTCCTTCAAAGTAATCCCCTCCTGCTGCAATACACTTGTGCCAACGAATTTTCCAGTCATCATGCCACTTGGAAAAATCTTCCGGTCATCAGATCCTTCTGCGATTCAGCTTTTATATCCTCAATTGAGTCAAAACGGTGTCCTCGGAGTGTTCATGTGAATTTTCTGAATAGTCAGAAGTTACACGAATGTAAATCAGGCAAATGTGGTGGCTGCGCCACGATATTAATTTAAAATGTGGTGAAATGATCACGAATAACCAATACGGTATGAGATGGTGCATTATCGCACTTCTTTGTTCAATAACTGTTCACTAATAGTTCTACCAACTTACGGAAAAAAAATTTACCGATTCGAAAAATACGCGAAGTATGAATTAACAAGTAAGGAAGGGCTAAGCTCGGGTGTCACCGAACATTTTATACTCTCGCATGATAAAGTGATAATCGAGATTTCATTATCCGTCATTTACATATTTTTTTTATTTTGCTGTAAAATTAATTAGATTCATAGTTCCTGAGATATGGTTTTTGGTCCATAAGTGGGCGACGACACGCTCATTTTCAATTTAAAAAAAAAAACCTGGGTGCAGCTTCCTTCTGCCATTTCTTCCGTAAAATTTAGTGTTTCTGACGTTTTTTGTTAGTCGGTTAACGCACTTTTAGTGATTTTCAACATAACCTTTGTATGGGAGGTGGGCGTGGTTATTATCCGATTTCTTCCATTTTTGAACTGTATATGGAAATGCCAGAAGAAACGACTGTGTAGAGTTTGGTTGACATAGCTATAGTAGTTTCCGAGATATGTACAAAAAACTTAGTAGGGGGTGGGGCCACGCCCACTTTTCCAAAAAAATTTCGTCCAAATATGCCCCTCCCTAATGCAATCCTTTGTGCCAAATTTCACTTTAATATCTTTATTTATGGCTTAGTTATGACACTTTATAGGTTTTCGGTTCGCCATTTTGTGGGCGTGGCAGTTGGCCGATTTTGCCCATCCTCGAACTTAACCTTCTTATGGAGCCAAGAAATACATGTACCAAGTTTCATCATGATATCTCAATTTTTACTCAAGTTACAGCTTGCACGGGCGGACGGACAGACGGACGGACAGATGGACAGACAGACATCCGGATTTCGACTCTACTCGTCACCCTGATCACTTTGGTATATATAACCCTATATCTAACTCTTTTAGTTTTAGGACTTACAAACAACCGTTATGTGAACAAAACTATAATACTCTCCTTAGCAACTTTGTTGCGAGAGTATAAAAATTCACCTTTCAATTTGATCACAGTAGTAATCTATTATTGTAGAGTAGAGATGTTGATATTGCAACTGTTTCTGCCATAACGCTTACTCACGGACAATGACGCCGGGCTTTGTCAACCTGGCGATTGTCGTATTACGAAATGTGAACAAATTTGAGAATTTTAAATTGCTGCAGCAGAAAAACTTTAGTGGACTTTTCACTTATACGTAGGTTGCTATATATATTTCTGGCCTAATAATGTAAATAGGCATATTTATCAACGAAAATGATTTTTGTTTTGTTTTGGTTTTTTTTATTTTTTGGTTGTCGATTGCTGTTTTGTTTCCGGCTCATACGCATAGGTCCATGATTCGTCACCTGTGACGATCTTATAAACGTCTTTTGAAGCACCGCGATCGTATTTTTCAGCATTTCTTTACACCAATCCACACGAGCCTTTGTTTGAGCGATTGTCAAATTGTGCGGGATCCAACGAGAACAAACCTTTTTTACGGCCAGGTAGGTGTTCATGCAATATCGAATGTATGCTGGTGGGAGAAATGCATAGGCATGCCTCTATCTGAAGATATGTTACATGACGGTCTTGCATTATCAGTTCACGTACGGCATCGATGTTTTCTGGCACAACGGCTGTTTTTGGACGACCTTCACGGAATTCGTCTTTGAGCGAGCGTCGGCCACGATTGAATTTGTTGTACCAGTTTTTCACAGTACTATAGGATGGTGCTTCATAGCCATACAAAGATTTTAGTTCATCGATGCACTCTTGTCGTGATAATCCACGTCGAAAGTTGTGAAAAATGATCGCACGAAAATGTTCACGAGTTAATTCCATTTTTTGGCCGAGATGAATTTTTTAATTCCCTGTAAATAAAACAATTCACGATTAAATGACAAAACGTTCTGAATGATGTTATGCTAAAAAATGTCAAACTTTCCAATGGAAATGTCAGATTGCACCTGGCAACACTTAGTGTTGCCCTAGGCCAGAATATATATAGCAGCCCTCGTAATGTAGGCATGCTGGGTTTCCTACTAAAGGAATATAACATATATCCAGGCTAGAGAATTTAATAGTTATTTAACTTTTTAAGGTGGGATTTAATTATTTATTTAGTATTTCCCTTCAGAAGTAATGGTTATTTAAACATTTAGTAATCTTCAAAACAAACATTCCTAAACATTCAATGGTTTTCCTGTTACGCAAAGTGCCTCTTAAAATTGCTTAACCGGATTTTATCAATTTTTTCAACATCACAAACTACTACCAGAAAAAACAATGTCTGTTTTGAAGAAAGAGAGAGGTGAACGGTGTACTAATTACCGACTACTAAATTAAAAGAATCACTTAGCTTGTAGCAGCACCAACAATGAAAATACTTAAACAAATATTTAGTAAAAAAGAAGTTAAATTAAAGTTAGTGAAGGCGCACACGCGAACAAGCATTTCAATGTCAAAAATGACACAAACCACCAAATTGTAAGCTCTTAACGAACTGAACGAGAAAACCCACTGACCGATAAACTTGGCTAACAAATTTGTGTAAATAGCTTTACACTTTTGGGCATTTTTCATATTTTCTTGCGTTTGAGGTTAACACATAAGTAACAGTTGCAAAGTGGTGAAAAGATTTGAAATTTTATTTTATTTGATTACATTTGTAGTGCTTATGCCAATGGGTCAAACAATCAAAAAGTTTAAATTTTTTTATGAACAGAACGAATGAACCTCACAAAATTGAAACTTTTACTGGTAAGTTTTTGTAAAGAAAGCAACAATAAGTAAAAAAAAAGTGTCTGATTTGGGAGTGAAAATATTTAACTCTTTTCAACTTTATAGACCGCTGATTCTACATAGTTCACTTTTATTTAAACTAAAAAACAAATTAAATTTGGAGTATGTAGTCATGTGTAGAAGTTCACGCAAGTAAAGAAAGTTCTCTGATCGCCATTCACTTGGGAGTGGCCAGAAACGATTCTTTTACATATGGTTTAAGCAGCTCACGACTTCCGTTCTTTGACCAAGTATCCTCTGGGTAGCCTAAGAACATCCGTTTGAAGGCGAGCTAAAGTGAGAAGGCGAAACATCCCCTCCATTGGGTTTCGGGCCCGCCACGTAAAAAACAGTACCAATGAAAAATTGTCGACTGCCTCGGATGAGAGACCCCCCTTTTGATGACGACCAAGGCAAACGAAATAAGGACTACGGAAAGAAAAAAAAACTTACAGATATTTACCTTAAATTTAAAAAAGAAAAACCTTTATATAAAACTTGCGAGTTATGCTTAAGCTGTGAGACATTTTAACTATTGACCACAAGACTTTCCAAATTCGAATAGCAACATAAACGCAAGGAAGGACTAAGTCGAAAAAATTAAGGCAGGTGAATGCTTTCAAGGGTTGGGAAAATTGTATATTAAAACCTGCTGTGAAAGAATTCAATATCACCTAAATTGTGAATGGATTGCAATCTAATATGATGTTGAAAACGTAAACTAGAGGATCGAAATTTATTATATTAAGCGGTAAATCATAAAAGTTTTAAGAAAACTTGTCCATTTAATTTTTTAAAGAATATCTTAACCAATCTGAACGAATTGAGAAGGGATGAACTGGTTGCATTAACTTTGAATTGCTGACTTAAGAATATAATTTGAAGGAATTTTATTAAATACTTGTATATAACTTACACATCGAACGACATGTTCGGCATAAGGTTCATTAGAGCAATAGATTTTATAAAATAATAATATATAGCATATGAGAGTTGAAGAAATTTCTTGACTAAATTCTCATAACTTCGGCATTAAACTATAGTACATCTATTATTATATGTTCAGTTAATTACACTAAGATATCTTATATATTTCACTAATATACACGGTATAATTTCAACCGGAATTTTGAAAATCTTATATTTGATATATGGAGATAGGAGTAGTATTGACCCAATTTCATCTATCTTTAGCATTACTACGAACTCATTTATGTACCTCACATACCATCACCAATATGCTAGATCAACGGATGTTTGAAATTCCTGATATTAGTTAAATGGAGACAATGAGAAATCTTCACTCGTGTCTTTCGGCGAAAAAATACATCATTATCAGAAAGAATCACTCACTCAATTCTATTAAGATAACTTACATATTTGCCAATGTATGTGGTAAGCAGTAGGCACTGGGCTCCACACTTTCGGCACCCACCCAAATTATGTAGTGTATGTATTAACATGCATGGCAATTGAACAAATGTAGAACGAAAGAAGCTTTTTTGTTGTATTTTATACCTCTGTTCACCAAATTTCTTATATTTACGAAAAATATGTGGGTACAACTGAACCAATTTGTAAAGCCGTGCGACTTTGCCTTAGTTTGGAAGTCGAAAAAGAATCGTTTCGTTTTATTTCCAACTCAAAGGACATACTGAACTTACTAGGACATTCCGCAGTTAAAACTGCTGCACTACCATTACAAGCAGTAACACTTTGTATTTATACGCAACCTGTTAGGTAAAAGTTTTGTTACTTCAATGTTTGCAGTTTTCATTTTGGAATAAAATGAAATGCGTGATAGAAATTCTGGGGCGAACTTTATTTTGGAATTGCTCAATTTCAATTTGTGAAATTTCAAAGTAATTGCTAACTACTGATTGGGCAACAGCAACTTGAAAGTTCGATGATTGTCAACAATGTATTCGTCAAATTTTGTAAGTATGAGGTTAAGTTGAATAAATTGTAGGTAAAAATTGGAAATTCAACTCATCGCTAACAAGAAACTGATAAATTGCAGTAAGATTGGAGATTTGATCCTTATATTATATTATTAGTCTTTAAAACAAAGCTAAAACTAAAACATGAACGAACACAATAGGCGATAACTTATCGACAAGATCACCCCTTGGACTAAGTTAGAGAAAATCAGTTCGAAGTAAAAGTATTAATTTTAAAGAAAAGCTCTTACCAGCTCTTAGGCGACTACTTTCAAATAATGCATTTGTTCCTCTTGTTTATACTTGTACATGCGTTGCTCATTTTACGAGTAGTGAAATTTGCAATACAAACATTGCGAAACAGACACACCCAAACGCTCATGAAAAGGTATCTATTTATAAGCAAGGTTGATAACAGGTTCATTTTCTCAACACACGTCCGAGATTAGGATTTCATATGTAAGACACATCAAATCAAAGGCAAATTGCACCCGGAGGGAAAATGAAAACAAAATGCTTTACAAGCCAAATAAAATCTTAATGGGAAGCAACAAGCGGACACAACTAAAAAACCAGGTAATGTTTCTCCCTTTAAGTATAAATGTTGTTGATGAGATTGTAGTATGGGCAGGCGATTGAATACGATAGATACGTAGACGACAGCCTAAAGGGGGACATTGTTGTGGCTTTGCGTGTGAGCACGTGTGCTACGCGTGATGAAATTCCGCAAAGTAAACTCTGATTTCGTGTTGCTATAGGTTTATAAGCAGAGTGTGCATATACCAATGTTAACTGCTGCAAGACAGTGAAATATGTAAATATTCACCTTGAGGGTCGCTAACCGTTCGGAATATCTATGTGTGTGCGTCCTTGCTATCTTTGCAGTTAAGCTAGTCTATTATTTCACGGTTTATTGTTTGCTAGTTAACCAGCTCAATACCGATATGCTAAGACTAAGCAACAACATGTCACAAAATCACATTCACATAAAGTTATATTAAATAAATATATGGTGAAATAAGAATGAAAAATATGTTTGTTGCGAAAGCGACGATGTAACGCTTGGAGGAACGTTCGCTTTATAAGCAATCATAAAAAAATATCAAGTACATAGTAATATGAATATAGTGGGTTATAGCGATGACAGAGCATGAAATGGAGGAGTGAAGGGGTGTGAGCAAAAGAAATGATTTTGATATTTATAGGGCACACAAAGAGAAAACGTAAATACGTTGATAACTATATTAGCGTTAGCAAAAGAAAATTTATTGACGGTTGAGCCCTTATACATACTTCGTGTAAGTGTGGGTTCATAAGGCAGTGTTTAAAGAGGGATAGCAAAGATGCTGATACGAAAACTGCTGTAAAATTGAAGTGCAACACGACTGGGATAAGAACCAGTCAAACATTTTGGTTTAAATGATACAGGTTTCGGTAGGAGTCTTTAAATTTGGTGAATTTATACAGATAATTAAGGAGTGCAATCTCCGAGAATATTGCCCCTGAGATGTGTCAACGTATGACAAAAGACTGTTAAAGTGTGCAGGTAGAAACAGAATAAATGAGAGTTGAAAAACGTATACTAGTTCTCTAGAAATCGCGCTCTAACCTCTGAGTAAACTTTCAATCAAGTAAGCATATGTGTGGGCACAGTACGTCACGGTCATGGCGTATGAGTAACTTTTGTATTAATTATTGCTTTGTGAAATTTACATTTTCTTTTACATATTTGCTAGCTTGAAAAATCCAAACAATTACCAGTTTTAAAAAGTACTTACTGAAATAAGTTGGCAATAGAAGTCAGACTGGTAGAAATAATAAATACCGCTTCATTAAAGATGTTAACATTTTTAGTTGTTTGAAAAAAGAAAACTTTGTCTCAAGTGCACTATGGCTCAACAAAACCTCAAATTAGTCAATAAAAAATGTTGCAAAACACATATAGAAATAAATAACATGTTCAATGACTCAACGACAAAAGTTTTCATATTGAAAAAAATTAAGAAATTGTGAAATAAGTACCCACAATTTTGTTTTAAAATTGTATCTTTTACTTTACTTGATAAAACTACTTGAATGTGATTGAGTGTTGTTCTACCTGTAGAGGCTATAGTAATTAATACTTGTATTTTGTTAAAAAAAAAATGTTTATTACAAACTTTTAAAATATGGATACAAAAAAATTTAGCTGTTCAATCCTAGTTTCTATTTTCGTGGTTAAAAATACCCCTGTATACTCTTCCCTGATGGCTACTTATCACGCTGATCACAGTTCGTGAACGTAAATGCTGCGTTATATTGCTAATTTGCTTTGTTTAGATTTAGATTATGTAATGCTTGTTTTAATTAACCTCACTTTTTTGACAATATACATACTCATCGTAAAGTATGTAGTATTGTTCGATTTTCATACTCATTTTCATACCAATCTTTTTGACTGATTCAATAAAAAATAAAAAGGGATGTAGTCAATTTACTTCTGAAGACAAACAATTTATTTTTTGATGTTTTCTTGTGAACGCGTTTTAGCACCATATACAAACACATGCAAAAACATATAATCCCACGTTTAGTTTCTCGATAACATAAACAACAAAAAGTGGTTTTGCGGTAAGCTCCATACAACCGAGAATAATACACAATGACATTACCTTCGGGTGGTCACTTAAAGCCTTGACAGACGAGCAAAGTTAGCATTAAGAAATGCTAATGCACATTAAAGTTTTATGGCGACAGACGATAAAATTGTGCATTTAGAGAGGTGATTTTTAAATTTATATATTTATTTAAAAAAAAGTGAAATAAAAATGGATATGGGGAAATTATTAAAGGCAATTTTAGTATTTTTGGAAAATCAATATAAATTTAACGAAACAATTCGTTTATTATTAAATACGATAAAAGACTAAATAAATTAAAGGCAAAAGAAAATAATATATTTGTGTCTTTTATGCGGCGACATGAGTAATATAATTTTATTAAATTTAATGAGATATGATTATACAACTTTTGAAGTAAATTAGAAAAAATCTTTAATGAAAAATATTAATAAATAAGCCTGTGACGATGAATCCCCAGAAGCGCGTTGAAAAAAATTCTTTATATATAACCCGTTACCGGATCATCTGAATTAAAAAAAATTTATATGCATAAATCTTAATCATCGCCTTTAAAGTGATGTATTTTTCGAGGTAATCAGGAAGAGATGTTTTTTTCTATTTTTAGCAGCACTTGGAAGTAAAAAGCGCGATTTTAGCTCAAAAAATCGCTGTTAATTTGTTAATAAAAAATAGGAAAAAAGGAAAACTCCATCTGATTACCTGTTGATTTATGTTAAGAAGTAAAGTTCAACTTTTCAAAAGGATCGGTTCCGTAGATTTTGAGTTCTTATATTCACGAACTTCAAAAATAACGTTTTCGGCAAAATCGATTTAAAGTTTCAAAAGTATCGAAGTCAGGTATCACAGTCGGTTCTTCAAAATGCTGTAACTGCGTTAGTTTGACTATAATTGACTCAAAATTTGTACGCAATATTCTCGACATATTGGTCGCTTAAAAACAAAAAATAAAAATAAAAAATGCAAAAAAAAATGCAAAAAAAAAAATTTCAAAACCAACAATTAGTCTTAATTATATTGAAGTGCTTACTTATTTCTAATTTCAATTTTTCGACTTCGGCTGATTTTGTTTTACTATAAAACTAAAAAACGGTGTTTCTCTGTTGGTTAGTGGTTCTTAGTAAACTTTTATTGTATATACGCCATAACGGAAGTAACCTTTGTCCTTTGTTATTATTGGTGCTAGCAAAGATCTAAGTTGTTTATTTTGAGATCCCTCATTTGTTTTTTTTTTTTTACTTTATATCTACACTTTTCATGGATTGAACCAGGGATAGACGTTTATAAATACGTATTTGAGTTAATACATAACCTATAAAGTTCGTTGTTTAAACCTATTTGATCTGACTACTAAGTGTTCAGTTTTAGAAGAGTGTGAAAGTATGGAGGTTGAGATAACAGATTGATGCGTTGTTGCAAGCTACTCGCTTTGCAATTTGGAGCATAAAACCAACAAACTGTTAGTGAGAGAATTGCAATATCAAATACAGCAACAACATCTGTAAATACAATGGCTTTGCCTGCAAATACACTCAGAAATCATTTGTCTAAATAAGTACAATTTTAAACATATACTTGTACAAGTATGTACATATGTGTGTGCATACGTCTGCAGATATTTTTTTTTTTGTACGAGGACGTGTTCGTCTTTCATTTTGTACAAAAACGATATAATTTTATATATGAACATTGTCAAATTTCGATTAATTTGAAAAAGAAAAAAAAACGATACTTTATATACACATTTCGTAGTATAGTAGGTAGCAATATACATAAATAACTACTTCAAAGGAGCAGCATATAACTGGTGATTCAAGTAGAGGTACTTTTTTCAATAGGCTATTTTTGACAGATTACCCATGTCAAATTGTGTCAAACTGTCATGTTATTTTTGTTCAATATTGTTTGGCGTTTAATCAAGGAGACTTACTCCTAAACTACGTTTAAAAAGCGTTCAAATTCACCTTGTATAAAGAAGGTGTTTCGCGCACTTCGCTCAACTTATGATCACTATAATCGGCCTACTAGTAAATTTTTCTTATATACTATTCGCAACACCATCACCCATCTTTATACACAACATTCATTGTAGTATCTGAGTATCTGAGAGTGTAGCTTGTCAAAAACTGAAGCCACTCGACCTTCTCAAGCGACATCCCTTCACTCTATTGGCCGACGTTTTGTTTTTGTAACCGTCAATGGCTACCGTTGTCGCGCCATGATAACCGATTGATGTCTGAAATTGATCTCGGTGGCATTTGCTTGCAACAAGACGGCGACATCTCCCACTCATCGCATCAATCAATGAATTCATGGAAAGAACACTTTGGTAAGCAGAAAATTTCACGTTTTGGGCCGGTCGATTGGCCACCAAGATCGTAATATCACACCGTTAGACTTTTTCCCGTGGGGATATGTAATAAAGTCTACATAGAGTCTATGCGGACAAACCATACACGTCATTCGTTAATTACCAGTCGAAATGCTCGAACGAGTCATCGATTAGACTCAAAAGATGGATCATCTGAGGCGTTGCCGCGGGCAACATTTGAAAGAGATTATCTTCAAAAAATAAATGGCAAAGAATGGTCATTCGAATGATGATAAACTGTCCCCATGAAATTTGAAGTTTCTGTAGTTTTTCTTTAAACAATTAGGAAACCTCGAAATGAATCACCTTTTAGTATAGTAACGTATCTTAATAGTCTAGTCAAAATGGTTTCATGCATCCACAAACATACCAACTTGCATATTTTGTTATTAAGTTTTATTATTTCAGAAAGAACAGTCAATTTTTGATAATTTGCTGACATGAATATAGTGAATAAATTTTCGAAACAAAGGGATATATTTTTTTTCTGACAATGATATGTCGCCATAAAATGGATAACTTCAAAATTTCTCTTGTGATTATACGGATATTACTATGACCTGTATCTAACTACTGACAAAGCATGCAAAATTCTATAAAAAAAACTAAATGCGAAAACTTTCCGTCACTACTTTAGTTGATTTCCCTTACTTTCGCATTATTTCGTAAAGAACTCGATTACTTTTAAACAAATTTAACCAGTTTTTGGTATACTTCGTATGCATTATTTGTATACTAATTCTATTTTAAAGTAAACAATTTTCGCATTACGTTCGAACGATGGAAACAATAATTCTATATTATTATCAGAATTAATCGAGAAGATCAAAAGAATCAAAAAAAGTTAGCTCAAATGTACCTCTGATAAACAAAATTATTAGTGGGGTTTATAAGCATATTTTTTACAAAGGATTTGCATAAGAATGTTGAACTTAAAAAAGTTCTTATTTTGCGACTATACTTTATATTCAACAGTCTATAAATCAATTTTACTCCAAACGAAAAATTTCAGATACAACGCAGGATATACAAATATTAATATAAATTATATCCTGGGTCAAACCACGACAAGTGGTCCATGAAAATTTCTCAAACTCACCGATTTTGAAAATTGGCAGACGCATACCTCGTTTCATCAAAATAAATTTATTTGTTAAAGTTATTGAAGGTTGAAATTTAGAGCATTAAAATATTTTAAAATTATTTTCTCATGAACTGCTAGAGATAAATCGATGAAATTTTGTGAAGTCAAAGAAAAATGTTCGTGCTACATTATAGATATTTTTTCACGATCCATTTGTATAAATAATAATATTTTACATAAGTTTTTGTTAAACAATTCAAATTTTTCAAACTAAATTGTATATCAGCTGATTGTTCTTGTCCGCATTGCCAACACAATTCATTTTTAAGCGAATTTATGAAATAAGCTAAGTGCGTTTTATTTGTCCATGATTTAGCTATTAATTTGAAATGGTCAAAAAAAAACACGGCTAATGAATGTTGAGGAAATATTTACATCACGGGACATGCGTCTGATCCCTCATCTCTTCCTAATGAACTGGTGATTTTCAAAATCGGTAATTTTACGAAATTTTCATGGACCACTTGACATGTTTTGACCCTGCTCTTTTGTGATCCAAAACAAAAGGTTGTTATCAGTTTGAGATTGTTGTTCCACATTTTCATCGGATGGCTCCTTTCAATTAGTTACTAAACAAATATAATCAAAAATAACTTTTCAACCGATCGTAAACTGCTTTTTTGATCGAAATAACCTTTCTTTTTGAATTACTAATGTGTCTAGTGTATAATATAGTCAGTTCCAAATCATAATATATTCTACAAAATAATGTATATTTGCAGGGTCTTGAACAAAAATAGTAAGTACATTCTACATAACTTCCACTTGCAATAAAAATGAAATACTTGTATATTAAAACTCCTATATGCAGCTAAATGTACTTCTGTGGGCAATAAATAGTAAGACTTTTTAATCTAAATTTCAAGTGAAAACTCGTTCGTCGAAATATGTTTTTTCTAGACTGGTGATGACATCTAAGAAAAATATCACATCAATCCTCATCAGTGTTTAGAATATGATTGCCTCTCTGAAGTATATAAAGCGATTTCGTCAATTTTTGCAATGAGTGAAGTTATTCAAGTTCAAATAAGTTCTGTGAAATTTTTTGTGCAGAATCAAATTTTAGAAACGGGTTCAGTGATAATCGTTTGTCGCTAGCTATTGTTTTTGATTGGTACAAATTAATCAAAGAGGGTCGATCAACTGGCGATCTACACGTCCATCAAAAAAAGGAATTGGTGCTTGAGAATCAGCGGTTAACAGTCAGAGATTTTACTAGCATCGTTGGAAAAAGCGAAGGATCAGTAAAAACCATTTTGAAAGATCACTTGGAACTAAAAAAGTGAAAGCATGATTAGTTCCAAAATCTGAAACTATATTTTTTCGAAAAGCAGCGACGTTTACCGGAAGTGGCGCATATTGTATAGTATGTGTACACGCAAGTATTCAATTCTGTATCATTCACCTTTAATAAACTAATGTTTAAAATGTTGACTGTTAGGTTGAAAATGAGTTTCGATGGATACCTTTAAGCCATAATTGGTACAGTTTTGACAACAAAAAGTAGTTTACTATAAACGGTTAACATTTTACTCATTTTTGGGGTAAGTTTGTGACTAGAAAATTTTAAGAGAATTACTTAGTAAAATAGCCTCTTCCTTTGATATAAGAAAAGTTCAAAAAATAAGTTCCTAACATGCACAAATATTTAAGCTTCAAAATCGCCGCTTAATATTTCTAAACTTAAATTGACCAATCATGTTTGTCCAGTATCTGATATCAAAGTAATGTGCCTGAATTAAAACATCGAATACGACACTTAAACGACCTTTTTAGTTAACCACCCAACTCTGAGTAATAAAGAAACAAATCAGTAATGAAAACTAGTAGTTTAAGCTTAAAGCATTAAAAGCTATATCGCGCAGTTGAACGGACTCATACTGAATATCGCCGGATTAACTTCTTTCTTTCAAATTTACTTTGATTCCACGAAACCAATTATGAGATAAACAGCTTTATACTATATATATGTACAGAAACGTAATCTTTGGAAACGAAATGGTGGCATGTTTCTTTACATACTATACATCAACTTATCAAATTAGTTTGTCAACGACACAAAATGTTGCGTTACCAGTCAAAGCACTCTGCTTGACATTTTTCTGAAGAAACCACCCACAATATTACAAACATCATTGTATGCCACAATTGAAATTAAAATAGAGAACATTCGAATGAATATTTGTATAACGTTAGCTCTAAAAAAACACATTTTCTGTTTCTATAAACTTCTTAAATCTGCCACATAAAATATAACATCTCTGAAAAGTTATCAACACTTCAACTTACACTGAAGTGCAATTTTTCAAAAGCCAATTTAAGCATATAAAAACACTCCGGCCACTAACTGTAATATACACGAATACATATAAAGAGAATATATGAACTCTTTTGCAGGGGAACAAAGTTGTAAAGTGTCTTTGCTGCAACAACAGTAGAACTTACTGAACAAAAGAACAAAATGCCAGAGCTTTATGGCAACTAAGCTGTAAAGGCTTAGCTTATCACGTAGAACACGTCAAGTGTATCATATGAGGACGCGAGTGAGTTCTTGCTTACTAAGTGTTAGCGTTTGTGCAGTTTTCTGTAAGTTCACACATACATATGTATATGTATGTACGCAGGTTTAATATATCGGGATTTGGCAACGCTGGTGTTGCAGTCTGGCAACTCACAATTTTATCATAAAATTTGACATTTTTGATGTTATGCGAGTATGTACATGCTTAGAGCATTTACACATACAACCGCTATTTGTGTTGTTTACAGTAACTTAAAATATTCATGCTGACCACAAAATGGAAAATCGGTAATATTTTCGCAAGAATATTTTTTATGGACTATCTCAGCAAAGTGCTTGAATTTATCTTTGGTATCGTGAATTCAATTCAGGTCATAAATAGATCACACCAAGACGTTCAAAATCAGTTGATCAGTCAGAAACTTTTGATGTTGTGCACAAACTGATATTGAAAGATCGTCATCAATATATCAATCGGCCAAAAAGAAGCTCGTGCCGATTAGTCGCGACAAATGTTAAAAAAATTATAGAAGGTGCCTAAAAACATCTATGGCGTCATGAAAGCTTATGAATCGCGGACTTACGCGTATGAGTCCGAAAATAAACTGTATAGGTATTAAAAGTTGAGCCGAATACAACAAAATTTTTCGCACTTTCAAGAAAATGAACAGAGCAGTAAATTCTGAGTGGTACAGAACCATTTGCCAGTTGTTTTTTCATAAATCTAGATGCCCAACCACTGAAGAATGGATAATTCTTTACCACGACAATGCTAACTCGCAAGCATCGACTGTAACAACTGCATTTTTCAGCACTTAAAGCATTGATTTGATGAGTCCACCGTGCAGTATTGACTTGGCACAGAATGGCTTCTTTTTATTACGTTCAGAACACATGTTTTGGAGATACGTCAATCAGAGTGGCAAAATTGCTTCGACAATTGGTTCTACGTATAAGTCATGTAAATGTGTACAGATTTTAACAGAGAATATTCTGAAAAACAGTAAAGCATTTCCCTAATAATATAACTACATAGCATAAAGCATGTATGGATTGCAAATAAATCTCACTTACTCCAATGTATGCGATAATATAAGAATTTTAAGTGTATTATTTATCACCGATGGTATTTTTTACTACACTCTACTATTAAGCTGACTGCTCAAAAGTAAATCTTTTGTTAGGAAACATTTTTATTAGACAAAATGTTCTCGCGAAATTTAGCTGAATTGTTGTTCAAGGCAACAGTATAGTCTGTAAAGAAATTTTTCAGATGGGTCAAGAACAAGGTGTATGTATGTCGCTGCCTTACAAGCTAATTGAAAAAGTTCTTCGGTGATGTCGAAATCAACGTTATTTTTATACTTTTGCAATATGTTGCTACAGAGTTTAATAGTGTTGCTCACCTAACGGTTGAATGTATCATCTAACACTAATCGAGATAGATATAGGGTATTAAATTAAAATATAAGGTAATTGAAGAAGTCTTTTCGTATTTCTAATCAAACTTCAACTTTTTTATACCCTGAACAGGGTATATTAAGTTTGTCACGATGTTTGTAACACCCAGAAAGAAGCGTCGGAGATCCTATAAAGTATATATATAAATGATCAGTATGTTGAGCTGAGTCGATTTAACCATGTCCGTCTGTCTGTCTGTCCGTCCGTCCGTCTGTATATATACGAACTAGTCCCTCAGTTTTTAAGATATCCTTTCGAAATTTTGCAAACGTCATTTTCTCTTCAAGAAGCTGCTCATTTGTCGGAACGGCCGATATCGGACCACTATAACATATAGCTTCCATATAAACTGAACGATCGGAATCAAGTTCTTGTATGGAAAACTTTCACATTTGACAATGTATCTGCAACAAATTTGGTATAGATTATTTTCTAAGGCAACAATGTAATCTCCGAAAAAATATTCCGATAGGATTACTATAGCATATAGCTTCCATACAAACTGAACACATAGTTACTAAAAGAAAGGCACCTGTGGATGGTATATTAGCTTCGGTGCAGCCGAAGTTAACGTTTTTTCTTGTTTTTATATTTATAATGAACTTTTTTGAGCCAATTATGTACTATTTTGGTCAACCATTTTTGGCCATTCTTCCGCTGGAGACATTATTCCATCAGTTTAAAGCTTTTCTGGTTCCGACTCCGACAAGTAATTTTCACAGCCTCCTCTTGAAGCCAACTTTACGCCATTAGGGGAGTTCTGCATTGACCGAATCAAATGGTAGTCCGATGATGCAAGATCAGGGCTATATGGTGGATGCATCAAAACTTCCCAGCCAAGCTCTCCCAGTTTTTGCTGAGTCATCAAAGATGAGTGTGGTCTAGCTTTGTCCTGATGGAAGACGAAGCCCTTTCTTTTGATCAGTTTTGGACGTTTTTTTCGATTGATTTATTTTCATTAGTTGTTGACACTAAAATATAAAATTCGACCAGGCTGGAGCAGCTCATAGTGGATGATTCCTTTCCAATCCCACCAAGCACTCAGGCGTCAATCCTGGCTTTGCGACCATTTGTAATATTTTTCCCACATTATTGTTGTATTTAATCCACTTTTCGCCTTCTGTTACCATTCGCTGCAGAATTCGATTTCATTTCGTTTCAGCAAAGAATCGCAGATGTTAACTCGGTCCATTAAAATTTTCACAAACAATTCATGTGGTCCCAAACATCGATATTCTTTGTGTAGCCAGCCTTTTTTAAATGGTTCAAAACCTTTTGATGATGAATGTTAAGCTCCTTCTGGTCAATCCTTTCCATAATTTCATCGACTTTTTCAACGATAGGTCGACCAGAGCGAGGTGCATCTTTCACATCGAAATTTCCAGAAAGGAAGCGAGCGAACCATTGTTGTGCTACACCAACTGATACAGCATCGTCAAATTTCATTGGTGGCTTGCGCGTCATTATTCTCTTTTTCATAAAAAAAATTTAAAATTATAGCTAATTTCGTTATTATTTTCACTCAGTTTTGAACAGCTGTAACTTCCCCGAATTTTTTTTTGGTCAAATGAAGTTTAAAATTTCAGCTTTCCAGCATTATATGGTGTGACACAATGTGATTGGCAGCTCTGGAGATAACGACATCTATTGACAAAATATGAAAAGACTTTTTCGACTATCCAATATAAAATGCAATTTGGTACAGAGGATTTCAGTAGGAAGGGACACCTGCGGACTAAAGCTGCAATATCTGAATTGCTTAGGACAATTTTTATAACAACTCCTACCGGCAGTGTGAACATGGATGAAAACGAGTACTACCCCCTACTCCACATATAGCGGTACTCTCAAAAGCTATTAAAAGACATAAATTGAACGCTGAACTTTTAGTTAAATGACACGTTTGAGGACCTGTTAGACTGAATTCCAAACGTGATGCGTAACATTCCTTTAATTCATCCTTATGTCACAGTTAGAAAATGGGAGTAATCTGAACACAGCCACGCCTACTTCTCATACAACACAATTTTAAATTCCTTTTGATTCTTCAGTTTCAAGTACATAAATCAATATGTAATAACTATAACAGAATACGATTTTTCCTTAAAAATTCCCTCAAAGTATGCTACCATATAACCAAAAATTATTTAAATCCAATAATAACTGTTCAAGCTCCTAGGTACCAAGTATTTCGACCTCGGTACGTACAGTTGACTTTTGATCGAAAATGTCGGTCAGTAATGGTATGTCTGTAATGTCAAAAATCGGTTGAATCGGAGCCATACTTTCCTTAGCCCCCATATACTTAAAACACAGTGACAACAGCTAATCTGGAGGGTGAAATCTGATGCTGTAAAAATTTCTCATAAGAAGGTTTGTGCTAAAATCCCAAAAAAAATGTTCCAAGTGATTTTTTCATTAACTAATATCAGGCATAAATACCGCATATATCTGGTGATGCTTTGCTCAAGTTATTTATACAAAAATGAAAGATTCGTGTTTGGCACTCGATTCACGAAAAAACGAGTGTAGGTTTTCGCAAAAAAGGTTTAATATTGGGTCGCGTTTCAATAACAACCACCACAAAAAAATGATTTTAGTCATTAATTAATATGCGGCAACAGAAAATTTGAAAAGGTATAATGTATAATCTTATGCCAGGAATTTGTTTTACACATTTTAGAAAGTTTTGAGTGTTTTCGGATGAGTTATATAGATATATACATAAAAGTATACGTATGCAGCTTGGTTTTATTCCAATCTCGGGTTGACGTTTGACACCTTAAGTAATTTCCTGGGCTTTGATTCCTGCAAATTGCAAGAGTATAAAATTTTCAGTTGCTCTTGAACTTGTTTTTGTTTTCTTTACTTTCTCCAGCACTCATTGCGCTGTAGCGCTATTTAATTACTTTCCATTATAATTGCAGGGCTTCATGTTTCGGGCACTGTTTGCACAAAGCAGTTGCAAAAATTAATGAAATATATTCACATTTTCTTATGGTTTCAAGGAGCCTTACTTCCATCTTTGCTTCTGTGAATCTAGAATTGCAATAAATAATGAAGTCCAAACAGTTGGAACAAAGTAAAAATGTACACTTTCTTTTAGTGTAAAGATATTTGATTATGAAAAGATGCAGTGTTTGTTAATTAAACAATAAAACAGAAAATTGTTGGTAGAATTAAAACAAAATTAATCATAATTGCATTAAATGCAACAAAATTTTGAGTAGTTTGTGAAATCATCTGTAAAAATTGATAATGAATTAAAAATATAAAAGTAAATATATACACTAACGTATACGCTGACATTTTGTTTACATTTGTATATATAATAAACCCGCATAATTATTCATTGTAAAAAGTTTTCTCAAACTCTTTTTCATTTATTCCATAATTTATTTGCACACGCCAACACAAACACATTTCCACCAAAACCCATATTGATGCTCAAACACCGAAAAGCTTTCGCCATTGTTAAGTGTTGGCAATGTTAAGTGGCTGAATACGCCGCTGTAAGAACTTTTAATTATTCATAAATTTGTCTTTAAACATTGCTTACAAGCAATTAAGCACTTTTGGTCATAATTGCGAAGCATGAAATACATGGTTGCTCTTTCGGTGATGCAACTGCAACTTTTCAGTGACTTTACTGTGCATCCATTTGTTTAGCTTTATTGTTTATGCTACTGATGCCATCTTACAATCTCTGGTATACTATTCAAATCGTTATGGCTAACTAGTAATGTATCTTTTATAGTATGTTAAAAAAATTTCGTATGTTCATTTTACAGTTTGCAAAGAGTAAAAATATTCGAAATTTAAAGTTTTGCAGATCAAATTTCAAAGTGGTTCATACAAACCTGTTTAGATATATTAGGGTGTGCGTTATTGTCCAAGTTTATTTGGTTTTCCAAATTCCAAAGGATATTTCAAGCTTATGGTTTCGTATTAGAATATCACTATTTTACAGTTTTCTATTTGTTTGCTTAATGCAAAAGAGTTTATAAAATTATGGGAAGAGAAATGTAATTAAGGCGCGGTTTCAATAAAATTTAAAATGCTTGCTTATATTGCAATGTGGCGAAGCATCAAATATAAAACTGCTCACTTATACTTGTACTTTGCTATAAATAATAAAAATACATATGTACATACTACTATGAGAAAAAAAATAGTAAAACTTTGTTAATAATTTTAAAATTCTTAATTTATTCTTCAAAATTTATGTCGTGCCCCAAAGTAATCCCTTGGCAACAATACACTTGTGCCAACGTTTTTTTTTCGCAACAGTTTTTAAAAATCAATTTCCGGAATAGTCTTCAATGCGCGTGGCGATTCACGTTTAATATCTTCAATTGACTCAAAACAGTTTCCAAGGAGCAGTCGTTTGAATTTGCTGAATAGCCGGAAGTGGCACAGAGCTAAATCAGGCGAATACGGTGGTTGCGGTACGACTTTGGTGGAAAACTTGGCGAAAAACTCACGAGGAATGACGCATAATGTTCAAGTAGTACTCTTGTTGACAGTTTGGCCGGTCAAAAGGTTTCGGAGTGCACCACACCTCGGTAATCGAAGAAAACTGCCAACATAACCTTGATTTTTGATCTGCTTCGACGTGGTTGTTTCGGCTCGGCTTTGCCACAATATTCGGCCGATTAATCGTGGTTGTCGTGCTAACTGCACGCGGAATGGGTGCTGAAAAACGAATGATCCAATTCCTTCTTGGTGGTTTGAAGGTGTGTGATGTCGTCGTGTGGTGACCGCTTGCTTAGTGTGGTGTGTATTAGGGTGCGCCAGTTTTTCCCAGGTAGAGTGGTGTATACATGTATGGGAGCCCTAACTCATTTAACACATACTGCCGTATTAAACTTTGGAACCAAATCTATATATTAATGGAAAATATCTATGCAATAATGGCAACATCTGCTATATAACACAAATGTGGACGAGTGGAATTACGAATATTTATCCACTATTCAATGTTTGGAATATTCGGAGCAATATCTTTGAAGCGAATAACAACTAAGATAAATAAGGAAGGGCTAAGTTCAGGCCTAAGAATATGTCCCCAAAGTTTTAGATAAGAATTCGGAATATTTTCGAAGCAAGTAGAGAAAAAGTGACCGAGCGTCTAGCAGATATATGGGCGCTGGGGCAGAAAGCGAAAACTTTGACGCGCGATTTCTCGGTTTTTCATTTTTACGATTTTCCTTAATTGGCGGGCAGGATAGAAAAAAACTAAACATCGTATGGAATTGGGGCAAAGTTTATTATCTTTGGCATCAAATTATCTTCTATTTAAACTAAAAAAAGCTAAGAAAAATCAAGTTTGAACATATTTTTAAACAACATAAAGTAAAATTTTTTTGGTCAAAAACCACTTTTTTCAATTTTTAAAAATTTGTAAAATTTTACACTTTTTTTTTGGAATATTCTTAGTTTACCTAGAAGATAAATTATTAAAAAATATGAATCTCTTTAAATTTTTGTTTCCGATAGAAACTGCGACCTCCATCTTGCCCGCCGTCCGACAAATGTCCCAAAGGCAGAATATCAAATATTTCATATCCAAAAAATTTGTGAACGATGTTTAAATATATAACTATAAACCCTAGAAATTTCGCTTTAATCAATTATTTCTTTCCTTCCCAAAAAAATCCTCAAAAAAATTGATTTTTTTAAGCCTCTAAAACAGGCTCTCCCCTTAAATAAATCTTATCAACTCAATTGTTAAATATATGACATAAATTCAGCCAACAGGGCTAAATTTCATATATTGGGCAAATATTCATTGTATTAGAGATATGGGGTTTGCAAAATTGCATTTATAATCGGTATACAATCAAATGTTGCAAAATTTATTTAGTAAAAAATAAACATGCTAAATATCTGTTTATGGAATACTAACGGTGTTAACCAACACAAATTAGAGTTTATGAAATTTCTGTCTGAAAAAATAAAGATGTAATGCTTATATCAGAAACTAATCTACAAATAATAATAACTTCAGTATACCGGGATTTAGACTCTATGTTACAAATCATCCGGATGGAAAAGCGCATGGTGGCACGGCAGTGTTGATTAAAAATCGTTTAAACCACAATGCTCTAGAATCTCATGCTACATCACAGTTACAAGCTTCAACAATATCACTAAAAATCGGGGTTGAGACTTAAACCTTACGGCTTTATACTGTTCACCTCGTTTCAAAATTACGAATAGTGAATGTAAAAACTTTTTTGGAACACCCAAAGATTTCTAGCAGGTTTAGATTACAACGCAAAACACACGTACTGGGGCTCACGTCTTATTAATCAGAAGGGACGTCAGCTGTACTACACTATTATGAATAAGCTGGATATAATATCTCCTGGTAAGCCGACGTACTGGCCCAGTGATAGAAAAAAAATATCAGACTTAATAGATTTTGCTGTAGTCAAAAATATAGATAGATCGCTTATGACAGTCGATACATGTATTATACTTATATACAAGACTTATCATCTGATCATTACTGTACTAATAAAGTTATACGAACAGCCCATGGTATTTGAGCCAAAAGATCCTCTAACATCACATAAAACTAACTGGTTGAAGTATAGAAAGTGTATCAGCAGCCACATCAATATTGATTGCAAAATAAGTACAGGAAGAGACATTGATGAAAATATAAGAGAATTTAATGACGTAATAATTAATGCAGCTGTATTGGCAACACCAAAGAAAGATTTTAAAAAGATCACCAATAATGAAATAGAGAAACTTGTAAATGAGAAATGAGGCGAGCTAGACGTGAATGGCAGTTAAATCGCTCCTCTTCAACTCTGCTTCAACTGAAATCTGCTGTAGAAAAGTTAAAAAAGCGCTTAAATGCGCGGAAGAACACAACAATGAAAATTATATAAAGAAACTGTGTCCAAATTCGAACATGCCTCTAAGACAGTTGAATGGTAAATGGGCATGTAGTGATGGGAGTAAGGCAAATTGCTTTGCAAATCACCTAGAAAAGGTATTCCACCAATTCCGGTTTCATTAAAAACATAGCATGATAGAGCAAGTAAATAGAATTACTAACGAAATAAGAAAAGCATTAGAGCACAGATAGTACTGTTCATCTAAGTATGTATATGTCTGGACGTGGATCAGGCGTTTGATAAGGTATGACATGAACACTTTTTATATAAGATTAAAAACATTCTAACTTTAGAATTGTATAAAACATTGGACTCTTATTTAAATAATACACAATTTATGGTAAAAGTGGGAGATTTCATAACTGATGAACGACAGATAAGGGCTGGTGTACCAAAGGGCAGCGTTTTAGGCCCAACACTATACATCATATATACAGCAGATTTTCCAACAACTTTAGTGAGCCGTAACAAATGCCACATAATAGCATCAAGAATATTAGCCGAGCACTTAAGATCTGTCGAAGAAGGGCTAGCCAACTGGCGTATAAATGTGAATGAACAATAGTGTAAGCATACGAGGGCTGCTATACATATATATTTCTGGCCTAATAATGAAAATAGGAATATTTATCAACGAAAATGGTTTTATTGTTTTTCAAAATATTCTCCATCAAGATTTATACACTTTTGCATGCGCTCAAACCAATTTTCGAAGCACTTTTTCCACTCCGATTGAGACACCTCCAAAACATGGTTTTTGAATGCTTCAACAGCATCTTCTGGCAACGAAAATCGTTGACCACGCATTATTTTCTTGATGTGTGGGAATAAAAAGAAGTCATTGGGTGCCAAGTCAGGGCTGTACGGCGGATGACCCATCAATTCGACGTTTTGGCCGGTCAAAAAGGCGCTGGTTTGAGCCGATGTGTGAGAGCTCGCATTGTCATGGTGCACAATGATTCGTCTTCTCTTGTTCGTTTTTCGAATTTCTCCGAAGACTTCAGGCAAACAAATGGTGGTGTACCACTCAGAATTGACCGTCCTACGTTGCTCAAGCGGAACAGTCGCCACATGACCAGTTTTGCCGAAGAAACAGGCGACCATTTGCTTCGAAGTGCTTCTTCCACGAACAACTTTCGTTGGATTTGGCTCGTCTTGGAAGACCCACACGGTCGATTGCTGTTTTGTTTCGGGCTCATACGCATAGATCCATGATTCGTCACCTGTGACGATCTTATAAACGTCTTTTGAAGCACCGCGATCGTATTTTTTTCAGCATTTCTTTACACCAATCCACACGAGCCTTTTTTTGAGCGATTGTCAAATTGTGCGGGATCCAACGAGAACAAACCTTTTTTTTACGGCCAGGTGTTCATGCAATATCGAATGTATGCTGGTGGGAGAAATGCATAGGCATGCCTCTATCTGAAGGTATGTTACATGACGGTCTTGCATTATCAGTTCACGTACGGCATCGATGTTTTCTGGCACAACGGCTGTTTTTGGACAACCTTCACGGAATTCGTCTTTGAGCGAGCGTCGGCCACGATTGAATACGTTGTACCAGGTTTTCACAGTGCCATGGGATGGTGCTTCATAGTCATACAAAGATTTTAGTTCATCGATGCACTCTTGTCGTGATAATCCACGTCGAAAGTTGTGAAAAATGATCGCACGAAAATGTTCACGAGTTAATTCCATTTTTTGGCCGAGATGAATTTTTTAATTCCCTGTAAATAAAACAATTCACGATTAAATGACAAAACGTTCTGAGTGATGTTATGGAAATGTCAGATTGCACCTGGCAACACTTAGTGTTGCCTGGGCCAGAAATATATATAGCAGCCTCCGTATTACGTTTTCGCTAAGACCAAAAATGTGCCCGGCAGTAAAAATGAACAATATTTTAGTACCCTAAGCGAATGAAGTAACTTAACTTGGTATTCACCTAGATAGAAAACTTACGTGGAGAAAACATATATCTATTAAAATAGCTTGCATGAAGATAAGAGCTGCAAATTTAAATTGATTATTAAATAAAAACTCTAGATTTAGTTCAAATATGCGCCGTTTCGATCGTTAATCTGTTTCGATGTAGACGGCAAAATTTATCAATTTTTGAAACAACGGTAAATGAAATCATTAAAGGTACCCTCACAGATTTAGTGATATTTTCCGTAAAAAGTATATCATGCGTTCAGTGGTCTGAGTATACGGTACTTATTCTGTAAGTTATAGTACTTTTAATAATTTCCAACATAACCGTATTAGAGGAAATGGACACAATAACTAACCGATTTTTGGCACTTTTGAGAAGGCAATGGAATTGCCGGAATATATAATAATCAGCGGTTTTGAGAGATATGGACTATATATCTGTAAGGGCGAGACAACACCTTTTTTAACTTTTTCAAACCACAAAAGCCTTTTTCTCTTCTGCAGTTAGCTGCATCAAATTCTAATCTTTGCGTCTTAATTTCCGAATAAGTGATGATAATTACAAGTTTTAAATAAAACATTTTGTAGGTGGTAGGCAATGAAAATGGGCGCTAAACCCTACTTTTGGTGAAATCACATATCTTTACCACTCAGCAAATTTCAGCAAATTATATATATGATAATTTATTAAGGCGCCTATATTATGGTACAATGTGAAAATGGACGATATAGACTATGGTTGTACTTCCATATAAGACAATATAAAGCTTCAATTTTTTTATTTCCAGTTCACAAAATTAATATACAGTTAAATTGCGTGCAGTACCAGTCGACGTTTATTCATTTTGGTTACGCAACCAAATATGCTGATATAATATATATAAATATAATATAGACGTCATATTGGTAGGACTACATCAATTTCTTGTTGAAAGTAACTGCTCATCAACAGTATTTTTTTTTTAGGGACGAATGGCATTCGATAATAATGTCAAGCATGAAGAACCAGATGCCGAATTTGTAGTGTCGTAGTCTCTCCGCGCTGTCCAGGAATCGTCAAAGGCGGTAAAACTGCATATTGCTCAAACCGATGCAGTGACATCACTGCTCTAAAAGGCATATTCGTTTCAGGAAAAGATGGCATGAACTAAGTTTGCATTTTTGCACCAGAGTATAAAATTATTACAATGAAAAGCATCTCTAAGTAGTTCCTCCACATTTGTGTTTTGCCAATATCTTAATTTTTTTGGAAGAGTTTGTTGCATATTACCTGTATTACCCTTTTGCTTTCCTATTTTCTCTTAAACATTATTCAGCGGGAACACTGGGAAATGCGTATGAGGAAAGGAGCATCGCTTTAGATCAAAACTTTCGTACATATTGACGATGATTGTCTACGAATTTCAATGATAGTTCCGTTGGTCGATTTACATTCAACGGCACACGGTTTGGTCGTTCCTTTCCTGGCGCATTGTTGAACAGTTTAACGTCTGTTTCTTAACTCGACTTCTCACCAGCAATGAAGCACTTTGATGAATGGATGACTTCTACTCGGAATCGTGTTTGCAAAGATTCAGAGTCTTTTGATAAGGCAGAATTGATGCGTTCATGCCTAACGCATTTGTTGAACAAATCTATAATAAATGTTGATATCGTCACTATTTCTGTGATACTAACGGGGATCTTATTAAAAACACTTTTCTTTATTTTTCATTGACAGAGCTGATTGGAGGACTCCGATGAGCAAATTTCGATGACACTATCATCCTTTACTGGATGTTTCGTTGCTACCCAAATAGCAGTTTATGATAAAATATGCTTTGCTCAAAATACTTCCCAACATAAAGTCAAAGTCAGAAATAAACAAGCTGAATGGGGAGGTAGATTTGTGATCTAGTACAGAAAACACTTATTCTGGCATTACAAAAACTGTATAAAGCTGTCACTCTCTGCATCTTAAGTCAACCATAAAACTTTCAATAAAATTATCAGAAAATGTGCGCGACCATCTATGAAACTTGTTGCTGCTTTTTTCTTTTGTATAGCGATGACAGCTTTCTAAAAGTCAGTGAAAAATGCGTTTCAGAAGTGAAAATATTACTTTTCAATAATAAACATTTACTAAGTTGTTTGGCTTTGTGTCACTTTCTTTGAAGAGAACTTATTAAAAACTTGCAAGGACGAGTTGTGGCATAATTTATACAAAGGTTGCAGTTGTGGGTGCAAAGTTCAGCAAAAGTGACACCAACTATAATAACAAATTGGCATCGCAGTGCCTGTCTCAACAATTTGGTCTTAAATATAATTTAATTTAAATGTGTCCATGTGTGTGTTGTCTGCGTTCGTTATTGGGCAATTTTTGCAAAAGTTGGACTAATCTTTTAGTGCCAGCAAACCCAATTATCTACCCAGTTGCTATATCTTCCTTTTCATAAATACATGCCATGGTCAAATATTACATTTTGAACTTTGCATTGAAAATGCGTATAATTTTATTGCGATTGCATTTGACTTCATGACTTTTCTAGTAATTAATGTACAGTTATACAAATATTTTTTTTTTTTTGTTTATTCTGAGTAATCCTTGTTGTATACCGATATCTACCACAACGGGTCATTTGACCGGAAGAATTTCTGTGTTATGATTATCGAGGTCATATTTGTAGTCAGTAAGTTGCACATTCTTGACTATTTACGTAAAGTAGTTCAACGAAAATAGCTCAGAATAATTTCAAAGAAAAATATCAAATTTTAGATTGAAAATAGCTTTTAGTGTAAAAAAGTGGTAAAAGGTGAAATCTTGGTAAATTACCTAGCCTGTATTTTATTTGATAGCTATAGTAATACAGATCATTTTACTCAAACAAGACAGTAAAGTTCTTAAAAGATATAAATAATATTGGCGAAGAGTTTCAGAAATTAGTGAGAATGAATTTTCAGAAAATGAAGATATATTTTGCAAATAAAAATAGTTTGATTCTACAGATACTGACGATGAAAGAGGCAAATATTGAATGTATGTAGTGGCCGAAAAAGAATAAGATTACTCTCAGAAGTTCGGAAGAGAAAGTTAAGTAGAAATAAATGACAAAAATTGCAATGATGGATCTGTTGGGAAGAAATACAAATAGGTGGCACACCTGGAAGACCACTTCATAACATTTTCAGGCAAAAGTAAGACCCAACAGAGGATATACAAAACACCGTATTATGAACATTTCATATAAGAACACATTATAGAAGAACACACACAATAAAAGCAAGAGTGTTTGGTTCCGATTGGGTTTATCTAAAAAAATTAGATGCATTTATTGGAATTTTATATGCTCGAGCTGCATATGGAGCAAACAATTTGAATATTTCCATTTTGTGGAATAACATATGGGGGCCTACATTCTTTTCTCAAACTGTGAGCAGAAATAATTTTACCGAAATTCTTAGATTTATTCGTTTTGATAAAAAAAAGTCAGCTGATCAACGGTTGAACACACATAAATTCCTTTTCATCTATGCAATTTGGGATATTTTCATTGAGAACAGCTAAAACTGTTACAAACCGGGTGAAAAATATTGCTATAACCAACAAAATATTCCGGGCCCAAATTTCGATTTAATTTACGCCAAGGGATAAAACCCCGGGTAGGTGGAAACAAATTTTTTGAAAGCATCCCGGGCGTCCCATAGCAAATAAAGTCTTAAAAGCGCTTCCATATCTTGGAAAAAATAATTCCTCTTGTTTCTCTTTGAAAATCAATTTTTCTCAAAAACATTGGGGAAAAAACGGGTTGCGGAAGGCTGTGACCACAGACAACTTTTAAAAAACCCCAACCCAAACCCAAAACCCGGGGCCAAAAAACTTAAGTTGGGTTGGGGAATTTTTCCGGGCAAATAAAGGGGAATTTCCCCTAATTGCGAAAAAGAAAATGATATGGGAAAGGTTTTCCCTCAAAAAATTTTTTTTTTCTTTTTTTAATAGAAATGCTCAACAAACTATTTTTATTAATTATAATAAATTTTATTTTTATTTTTTTTCCTTTCCCATCCCTTTTCATACATTCAAGCATGGAAAAATTTAAATTGGGGCATTTGACCCGCTATGAGTAAAAAATAGGTTTTTTTTATATTGGTTTTCCCCTCTCTCATCATTTGTTTTTTAAAAAATTCAGTACCCCATGGTTGGGCCCGGGGCCCCGGCGTTTACAACGTTTTTTAAAGGGCTACTTATGTGGGCTAATTCGGGCCCAATTGATGTGCGAAAAGGTTATTAATTGAAGCTATGCATTCAGCGTAGCATCTTAAAAAAAAGACGGGGGTTTTCATCAAGATGTAATTTGGTTCTTGGGGTAACGAAAATGTTTAATTACTCGGAATTGTTCCCTGGGTAACCTTCTTTTTTTAAAGATTGGAAGGTATTAAATTTAAAATTTTACCAATTTTTCCCCGCCACTGGGGCTGATTGGGTTAAAAATTCAAAATTTCACTAAATATTTGCTTTTTATCCCTTTTTAATGCCTTTTTTAACTTATTTCTTTTAGCTAAAAAGTGTGACTGAGTTTTCTTAAATGATAGAAGTGTTAAGTGTTTCACGTTTTTTGTATGTATGGGATGTGTTTAAAATCCATTACAGAAGTATATGCAAAACTTGGATATGTTGCATCCAGTGGTTGCTTTGCACTATGTGGATGGCTCCGTAAGACTTTACTGATTGCAGAGAAAATAAGTTTTTCAATTTTCGTTCGCGGATGTTGTATATAAAAGTGTGAATAATTTTATGCTCGCTAATAACTAAAAGAAAAGGTACACAAAGGTAAATACGCTCATATGTATTCTGTTCCATTGGAAAAAAAGTATTTAAAATGTTTGCTAAAATGAAGTCAATGCTTCAATGTACGTACATCACATATTCACAATATCAAAATTGCATGTAAAGGTGTGCGGCGGTCTACAAAAACATAGAAAGTTTCAGTTCGGCGGAATTCGCATATGTCAAAACATTTAAATTAAAGTTCCAAATTAATTGAAATAATGCAAATAACAATTAAAAGTAATAGTTGCCAACAATGCAAATCGTTTGCTGATAGAATGGATGAGCAAGAGAGGTAAAATTAAATAAAATGGGCGCAGCACATTGGCTTTTAAAAGAAAGTTTCGTCAGGTACATCAACAACAGATTGCTGAAAAAAATGACTTCCGCGAAATTAAAGAAGGACCTGTATGCATCGCTAGACGTGGCACAGTGTAAAAATGGATGAAATCAATGGTAACTTCCCATTAAGCACAATTTTTAATTTCATTTGATTCACGTTCAGCTTCCGGAAGTACATTATTAAAGAATAAATTAATATAACGGAATAAAACTTTGCTGAATAATGTCTTTAGTGTGTATATGGCTAAAAATTGTCAAGTCCCTGATGCCCGAATGTTTACACCCCATTTATGGTTGATTTTTTGATCAAAAATGCCGGTCAATGTGTGATATATATAACAAATTGGGGGTAATCCTTCTTTTTTTAATGGTAAAAATTTTAAAATTTAAAATTGGGGTTTAACCGGTTTAAAATTAAAGG
>NW_026090259.1:0-19105 GCF_024586455.1 Bactrocera neohumeralis
TTTTTGTAAGCCGCCGCATTTTTCGTAGAATTTTCGAGCATTACCCCCGTCGGCCAGCTTATCAAGCTCTTCGTACTCACGCATTTCGGCCTCTTTCTTCTTCTGTCTGCAAATGCGTCTCGCTTCCCTCTTCAACTCTCGGTATCTATCCCATCCCGCCCGTGTAGTGGTCGATCGTAACGTTGCGAGGTAGGCAGCCTGTTTTCTCTCCGCTGCGACACGGCACTCCTCAGCAGCTGTACGTAAGGAATTTGAAATGCCGTCCCACAGTTCCCTTATAGCGGGTTGTTGACTAGTGTTCTCAGAGAGCAGGAGTGCAAGCCGAGTAGAAAGTCGTTCGGCTGTATGTTGTGATTGCAGCTTCTCGACGTCGAACCTTCCTTGTGTTTGTTGGCGTGCGTTTTTTGCTGCACAGAGGCGAGTGCGAATCTTAGCTGCAACAAGATAGTGGTCCGAGTCGATGTTAGGACCTCGGAGCGCACACACATCTAAAACACTGGAGACGTGTCTTCCATCTATCACAACAAGATCGATCTGGTTGGTAGTTTTTCGATCCGGAGACAGCCAGGTAGCTTGACGAATCTTCTTATGCTGGAATCTAGTACTACAGATAACCATATTTCGGGCCCCGGCGAAGTCAATCAGCCTCAGCCCATTTGGGGATGTTTCGTCGTGGAGGCTGAATTTACCGACCGTAGTGCCAAATATACCTTTTTGCCCACCCTGGCGTTAATGTCGCCAAGCACGATTTTGACATCGTGGCGGGGGCAGTCTTCATAAGCGCGCTCCAAACACTCATAGAAGGCATCTTTGGTCACACCGTCCTTCTCTTCCGTCCGGGCGTGGGCGCAGATCAGCGATATGTTAAAGAACCTCGCTTTCACCGGAGTGAATGATAGTACTCGGCGACGGAGTCTCTCTCCCACCACGAATCCAACACCAAACTTACGCTGCTTTATATGGCCACTGTAGTAAATGTCACAAGGACCTACTCGTCTCTGTCCTTGTCGCATCGCATTTCTTGGACGGCGGTGATGTCAGCTTTTATTTTTGCGAGGACATCAACCAGCTGGGCAGCGGCACCTTCCCAATTAAGGGTCCGGACATTCCAGGTGCATGCCCTCAAATCGTAGTTCTTATTCCGTTTGCCATGGTCCTCATCAAAAGGGGGGTCTCTCATCCGAGGCTGTTTCAACTTTTTCATTGGTATTGTTTTTTACGTGGCGGGTCCCAAGCCCAGCGCACAACCCTATGTAGGGAATGTTTCGCCTTCTCACATTAGCTCGCCTTCGAACGGATGTTCTTAGGCTACCCAGAAGATACTTGGTCAAAGACCGGAAGTACTGAGCTGCTTGAGCCATGTGTAAAAGAATGGTTTCTGGCCACTCCCAAGTGAATGGCGATCAGAGAACTTTCCTCACTTGCGTGAACTTGTACACATGACTCCATCCCTTTGTTTACCCTTCAAAATATAATATATACAAGTTATTTTTTAACAAAAGAAAAAAGGTATAAGCGTGTACGCAGACTTTTTCTGCCTAGTGTATGTAGCTCGACTAATAGCGACGCAAACGACGAATTTAAGAGCTGAAATAGATCAGCTAAATAACCAATAAAAATTATAGAAATTGCTACACTGGTGACAGAATATGAAACACAGGCAATTAACGACTCATTTATATGCAATAAAAATTTAGAAATTGTAAAATCTTTAGCGGAATTCTCGGGAAGGTCATACGTTAGCTGGAGAGAAGCTGCAAAAAACTCAATGAGTCTCTATATAGAAGAGAGTAGGAGATATTTTGGAGCCCCAATAATACTGAAAAACAAGATTGTGGGCAATGGTAATGACATTTTGACAAATCAAGGCACAGTTTTAAATTTAGAGCCCATGTTTTCTTGATTAGATTTGGCGTTTGCTGATAGAAGGCCAATACATGTAATTGTCCAAGAAATGAGCACACTTAAACAAGGATCACAATCCTTAATAGACTACTACAATGATGTCAATAAGAAATTGACATTGTTAATAAATAAAACAATAATGACGGACCGAACAAATTCCGAAATAACCAAGCAATTAAATATTAAAAATCGGGAAACCGCAAACAGAACCTTCATAACTGGTTTGAGCTACCCTTTAAACCAAATACTTTTTACTTTGACGCCGACTGACTTGCCTAATGCCCTTGCCAAAGCGCAAGAACTTCAATCAAACCAGATGAGGTCACAATTCACGTTGCAATTCTCAAAAAAAGATAAAGAAATTGATTCTCGAAAACAACAATTTAATAAAACCTTTCACAATAATTTGAGGTAACCGCAAAATATAACTAATACAAACCAAAAATATCCCTCTCGACCAATCAAATCAAATAATCAATTATCCTAGGCCTATACAAACAAACCAAGTACAGGCCAGGAGTAACAGATATAATTGGGAAACCAATTCTCAACAAAGAAATCTACCAAAGAGGCAAAAAGTGCACAAGTAAGCAAAAATCCTCAACCTAAAATACAAAGAATTAATAAAATTCAGGAAAACCATTTTTTTGAGTAAACTCTGATTTGCCCTTATACATATACTAGAGAACGTACAATATAGAGAAGGTTCAACTACGGACAAGCGTGTGAACTGTCAAGAGCTAACAAAATCCTATTAGTGGATTTCACCACTTTTGGCTCGGCAGGAGAAATTTTAACAGAAATGAGTGAACAGAGCTGAGAATTCAATGAAAATTATGCTTAGAAATATACACTGCTTTTACAGACGCATGTTGGCCTCTTCGCTTATATTTTTATACGTTTACATGCAATCATATCATTTGATAAGAATATCATTTTGCGAATTTTTGGAATTCATGCAAAAGTGATAATATTATTATAAAATTATGCAGTTTCCACAACAATATTTGTAGTTAACGTGCAAATTAAAGCTACCTTTTCAAATATTTCTTATCTTTGATAATATTATATAATTTCGTATGCATGTACTTATGTACACATATGTATGTATGTATATGCTATATACATATATGAAATATTATCGTAATATCCTAAAATCATAATATATTACAATAATAATACATGTATGTATGTAAATCACACCTCTTATCATTTCAAACTTTCATGCGCATCTATCCTGCAGATATGTATGCAAGTACAAATCAATTTCAAATCAAAAAATTATCATTTATCAGAAATATAAAAAGGCGCGCGCTGCTCTATATTTACGTACACACATACATATGTATGCATGTGCGTATGTCATTCTCACACAAATAATATCTGCGTACGCATGTAAATCAAAAAATACAAACATTCTTCTGGAAAAAAACAATAGTCTCAAAAATCATCATACATACTTACAATATGAGTACACATGTAAATATGTGCGTATGACATTCCCACACAAACAATGCATACACAACATACATACTCACATGCGTTCACATGTGGATATGTCACCCGCAAAAATTACAAATATTGTTTTGCAAAACCAACAATCGTTTGAAAAAGCATCAGAAACCAATATGGCAGCCAAATTGCCGACGTCAAAATTTATAGTAAATTTCCCCAACAACAAAATTTTCATTCATGAACGCAAACGTACTTTCAAAAGCATATTCGATTCATTCATAAAAGCAGACGTCATTTTATCTCCCCGAGCATGCCTTGCCTACAAGCGTCTTTTCGCGACGATTTCAAAGGCTAAAAATCATAAATTGAATATATTTCGGAAATGTATGAGAAGGAAAAAGTGTCAACCCCGCAAATATAAGTATTAAAAAATATTATAATAAAATAGACAACATAGTTTATTTGTCGATTTTCAATTCAAGAAATGTTTCAAAGAAAATATTCAATATTCCTCTGATTCATGTGTACAGTCAATCCCGGCTAAGTAGTACTCCCCTTAAATGAAAATCAAATCCCTCCCTCATCACTCTTAACAGCCTATATTATATCTTGCTGCATCTCACGGTTTGTTTTTTGAAATACATAGAAGTTATGGTTTTAAGTACCACTTGCTTAAGTATCCGCACTCGGTTATGTGCAATATTATATTTTTATTTTTAACAAACCACAAAATTCGGTATCTTTGATTGTGGCACATAACCGGGATTGACTGTATTTGTCAAGGAATGTGAAAAATAATTTGTAATTCTGAAATATTTTTACGCAGCTGCGTCGTTATGTATGCAAGCTCATACACAAACATACATATTTACGCTGGTTTGTAGGCGAAGCTGTACAGCGGCAAGGAAAGCGGTGACAATCGTTTGATTTTTTTTGGTACAGCTCGGATTTTCTACCAACAACACATTGACTTTTTGACAAAACGTGAAGTTCGGCCATTGGTTGTCCGTGACAACGGAGTTTTTATATGAAACAATGGGTGTATATATTTACATATACAGTTGTGTGTAGACAAATTTACAAACATTATGCGAATGATTCTTTCAAATTTGTTCACATGAACAAAAAATTACATACATATGTATGTGACATATCAGTGATCTGCAGTGAATGAGTTAAAAACAACTTTGAGCCACTTGCGAAAAATTGAGTATGAAGCAAGCAAATTATTCACGGAATGAGTATAAGTGTGAATACTGCTTACTTACAATTATGAGAGAGAGAGTTTTGGCTTGTGAGCTGATTAGCTTGTATGAAGCATATATTCACAAGTGTTTGCTTATGAGCTCACAATACTTATGAATCTTTGCTTAGGATTCTCTGACATTCATGAATACAAAACACTTGTGAATATACGAAGAAGCTCAGTTGTGCGCAAGCCACTTGCAAGCCTTTTGAGCCGTAACGCTATGAACCAAAGGCTAGAAAATCCATTACGAAAGCACTAAGAGTTACTATTATATAATTGTATAACAAAAAGGATTTTGTAATTGGTTCTAACTAATAATGACTAGATCTAATGAAATAAAAAAAGGGGTTTTCATATTTTGTATTAATTTTCTCTATTATTAAAAAAATTACATATACATATGTACATACTTACATTCATGTTATCACTTATAATATTACATTTTATTTTATAAAATGATAATTCAGTTCCTTTCAATGGAATTAAAATTAAAAATAAAAATTACGTCAGTTTAATGGTATAAAAATTACGTGAATTATTAACAAAAAACAAAATAACACAATTCAGTTCATTTCGGTAAAAAAATATAAATACTAAACATAAAATTTACTTCAAGATTTATGTACATACATAAGATTCAACTCCAAAGATACAAGTATATATTATAAGTATAGCTTCTAAATATATATTAAGATTGAGGTATTGCACAAAATTACTTCTCAATATCATTGTATATTTTTGTTTTTTAAGTTTCTAAGGTCTTATTGCCATATTAGTTAGTCTTAAATATTGAATTCAGGAATATTATATTATCTACGGTTTTGGGTGCAAGTCGATTTCTTTTATCAGTTATTAAATTGCCTGCCAAGGAAAATACACGTTCAGACGCCGCACTACTTGCAGGTATAGTTAATATTTTAAGTGCAAGTTTTGATATGCGTGGAAAGTTAGCTTTATGTTGCTTCCACCATTGAATTGCGTCAAAGTCATTATCAAATTGTATTCTTTCTGTAAAATATCGATCTATCTCATCTTCGATACGTTCCTGCGCGCCCATGTTTGAAATATTTGGAAAAAAGAAGTTCAGGTCGTTTGCAGGTGAAGACGTATTTGATGTTGAAGTAATTGGTGAAGATGGAATTTGTGGGGTCTCATTTTGTTCGGACGTGTAAAACTCAATATTGCCTGATATCTCCTCAATGCAGAAATGCTTCACAGCTTCAATATCGACATCTCTCATAGCTTTTGCTGGAGGATATAAAAATAGTGCCACTTTGTGGTAAATGCTTAAATTAGCAAGCCATATACTGTCGATATATGTTAATATGTTACGTTTAAAGCTGACTATTGCTGGAACGTCTGTTTGAACTGCTTCACATATCGTCTTTAATCTAAAAATTGAAGGAAGTACAAAACATATTGACACAAAATTACACCCTTGTAATTTTTTAGAAATTGTGTCGAAGTATTGGCACAATTCTACTAAAGAGTTGACGATATTTATATTAATATCTAACAAACGACTTTGTTGATTATTTTCCGTTAAAATACCATCGATAGTCGGCCAATTGTCTGAAATGGACTTAAGCATTACTAGGTAAGAGTTCCATCGTGTGGGACAGTGACTTTTTAAAGATGTTTGCAATGCATGTTGGAGATTCGATTTTTTGAAATACTTTACGAGGCTTTTGCAAGAACTAATTAAAGCTTTTAAATCATTTGTAGTCTCAAATGCAGCGTTTACTACGTTAGAGAACAAATGATTGGAACAATTGATTCTCGTGTAGTTTTGTAATGCAGTTTTGATATTACTTCCTCTATCAGTCACAAATATAACTGATTCGAGGTTACAAATATCAAACTGTGAAAATATACTCAGTAATTTGTTCTGAATATTTATACCTGTTGATTTTTCGAAATCCATAGATTTGATACCCAAAACTATGTTTTTTAAATTGGAACCGTCGAAAAAATGAAGTGTTGCGCATAAAAAATTTCTGTTCACATAATTGTCAGTCCATAGATCCGTGGTTACAGAAGCATTTCCTTCATCAACAACTTTTTTTAAACACGATTTAATTTCATTTTTCTTCTCCTCAGCCATTCTATAGGTCCTCCGCGAGATAGTAGTTGCATTTGGAATAAGATCATGTATATTAACATTTTCACCGTATTTCGATCCAATTTTAATAAAAAATTCTGCTAACTTTTTAAATCCAGATCCTTCAACGGCAATAAAAGGGCGGCAATCTTCTATTATCCATTGTGAACAGACATTGATAGCGCATTCCTTATCTTCTTGGCTTACATTTCTTATAACCACTTCCTGTCCAGAAGTGTTAGCGAAGCATTTGTGACGCATCAAATTACTTGTTTGCTTGCCATTAAACTTCAACAAATGCTTGCATTTTCGGCAGTAAACAAACCCTTCCAATATACTTCCATCGCTTTGTTTTATTTCAGCAAACACGCTCCAAACTGCACTTTTACCTCTTTTCTGCGTTAATTGATAAGTACCATTATCAATGTTCTCAATTATTCTATTTTGATCAGACATGATTTTAAAAAAATATAACAACAACAAAATATGAACAAATCCTCGTATAATTTATTTTAATTTTAAAACTAAGTAATGTAATTTATTGTTTTTACTAATTCCCAAGATGATATTTACCAAATAATTTATTTACTAAGACTTACTTTTCCGATTTTCTTACTCTTAAATCTGTATACTGTTCGAAGCTTCAAACCAAATTGTACTCGCCTTTGAAAATCTTTTCCTCTTTATCGCTTTTCAAATAGGTAGGAGAGTACTCGGACCGTCGTAAGCACACATCTTGCCTGACACATAACCCGCCGACATTTCTTGAATATATGTATTTTACTATGTTTTAATGTGATTTATTGTGCTATTTTAAAAGAAAACTAAATAAAAGGATAAGATACAAAGAAGTTTCAGTTTTGTAGTTTTTACGAAGTCACTAGAATCACGGGTTTCGTTTCTTTTAAAACCCCTCCGCGTAGGTATAAACTTCAGGGACTCATCTACCTAAGCTCTCCACTTTCTAAAATGTAAGATAAAGCTTTTCATTTAGGCTTAAGAAATAATTGAAAAAAGGATAAGAAACAAAGAAGTTTCAGTTTTGTAGTTTTTACGAAGTCACTAGAATCACGGGTTTCGTTTCTTTTAAAACCCCTCCGCGTAGGTATAAACTTCAGGGACTCATCTACCTAAGCTCTCCACTTTCTAAAATGTAAGATAAAGCTTTTCATTTAGGCTTAAGAAATAATTGAAAAAAAGGATAAGAAACAAAGAAGTTTCAGTTTTGTAGTTTTTACGAAGTCACTAGAATCACGAGTTTCGTTTCTTTTAAAACCCCTCCGCGTAGGTATAAACTTCAGGGACTCATCTACCTAAGCTCTCCAATTTCTAGAATGTAAGATAAAGCTTAAGAAAATAATTGAATAAAAGGATAAGAAATAAAGAAGTTTCAGTTTTGTAGTCATTACAATCACGCGTTTCGTTCCTTTTAAAACCCACCCGCGTAGGTATAAAATATATTTTGAATAGGCACGGAATTCGTGAATATATTCATGAATAAACAATGATTCACTTATTAGTGAATGTATTCATGAGCCTTTCAACTCATCTAATAGTATGCAACGAATAGCTCAGACAATTGTATACAGAGAAGCAAGCCAAGCCAAGTGTGAGCGCTAAGTGATTGTGAGACATATTCACACTCATTATTACAGAAGCAAGCCATGTGATTGTGAGAAGATAATATTTTTAGTGAGAGCAAGTGTGAGTGAATATTGGGGGTGATTCATGAATATGAGAGTGTATTCATAAGCCAAGTATTCACTGCAGATCACTGGTACACATGCAACGCCCACAAAATGGCGGAAACCGAAAACCTATAAAGTGTCATAACTAAGCCATAAATAAAGATATTAAAGTGAAATTGCAGAACGAAGGTGCACCTAGGCTTTTTTAAAAATTGAAAATGGGCGTGGCCTCGCCCACTTATGGACCAAAAACCATATCTCAGGAACTACCAGACCGATTTCAAAGAAATTCGGTATATGGTAAATAATATTTTCTTAACTCCCTGATGACATGTACGAAATATAGGTGAAATCGGTTCACAACCACGCCTTCTTCCAATATAACGCTATTTTGAATTCCATCTGATGCCTTCTCTGTATAATATATAGTACATTAGGAACCAATGATGATAGCGGAATAAAACTTTACAAAAATACGGTATTTGAAAAATATGTAAATGACGATATATGCTTCAATCGCTTTTTGTTGTATACATAAAAAAGTACATAGGCAAATATTTTGACGCCTATTCGCACTGTACCGAATGATCCCGTTATCCCTGTGTGCTTCACGCATTGCTTCAACAAGAAAACGGAATTTACATAAGCAAGAATTTTACTTTGCTTCACTGATATACACATATGTGTTTCACGCACCGTTCTAACATACTATTAGAAAACACAAAACCACGGAATCCACACAATCAAATTATTTATGTACATTGCTTCACTGACACACCTGTTTGCATATATATGCACATATTTGTATTTTATCTCCTTTTTTTTGTACTGTTTGATTGAACTTCACACCACTATTCTATGTGTTTTTACTTTAATTTGAAATACTTACATACGTACAGTTTATAATGTAGTGTCCGGCCCGGGATGGAATAATAGGTACAATTACCGACTGCGCCAATTACCAGTTTTGTGTAGGTACCTCTTCCTTTATTCAATTAAAAATCAGTTTTGTGTAAGTACCTTTTCCTTTATTCAAACAAAATCCAGAAATGCTGTGCCGTTGCTTCTGTTTGCTTCCGTTTCGGATCAAAGTTCACGCTCGAATAATATTAAAAAAATAGCCGCTTTGCGATTCTCTTTAAAAAAAAATAGCTGCTTCGCGATTCTCTGTAAAAAAATAGCCGCTTAGCGATTCTCTCTAAAAAAAAAAATAGATGCTTAGTGATTCTCTCTTCTCTTCTCCTAAACTCTCAGCATCTGTAGGGTAGAGAAGGTAACTCGTGCACTTAAGCAATCGTAGTTACGATAATTTGGCCAATGTCCGAACATTCGTGATGAGTTCACCTTTCGTGACTTGATAAAGGGAAGATGGAGTTGATATCAAACCACCGGAAGTATCATCCGGAATTGTACCATTTCCAATTTTTAGCGAAGACGATGTAAAATGTCTTCGGCAATTTCTTTTTTGTTCGTATCCCATAATTGACGCGGATTTGAAGGCTGATATGTCGAAATGTCTATCACGAAAAGTATGCTAACTTCATTTTCATTCCAGTGATTAACATGTACCAGCAACTGTGGAAATATTTATTTAGCAGCAATGTCTTAACCTATGGTATAAGGTGTCTTATGTCCTATGATTATGCGTACTTACAACTAGTAACACTAATTTTAATCTCTGGCCTTGTCGTACAAATGCACAAATGAATACTTAAAACTAGTAAAATTAATGTTGAGCGCCGGCCTTATGGATTTAGTCGTACAGGCGTAGCACGCATTTTTCCCTGCCGTATCGCACCAATACTCGGTCGCCTTCCAACTTCTGCAGGGCTAAACGTCGGCCTCGGAAGAATAGCGTTCTCCTGGAGCGCTTGATGAAGTGCTGCCGCGTCATTGTCAGCCCTTCCAGGGGCCGTGCGCTGGTCTCGGCAATGGGAGGTTGTTTTATCGTCGTGGTTGTTTGCGCCTTTGAGTGAGGCGGTGTCATCTCGTCATCGTCATTCGTGCAAGAGTCTACCACGGCAGTCGCTGCTGTTGCTGGTGTCTCGTGCGCATTCCTTACGAGTTGCTTATTAATGCTGACTTCGGCCGTGACGGTACTCGTTGCAGTGCCTCGTTGGACGAATCGAATTGAAGCTGCAGCGGTCACTTCGCTTCTATCTGCTGAGAGCGTCACCTGAGCATTTGTTTTGACTACAGGGTGTGTCGAGGTTTGGGCGGCGCGTAGCCCTGTCGTAGCACAGGCTTCGCGATTTGCTTCACATGCAGCTGGGACTCATCTGGTGGTTCGTATTTTACGCGCGTTCGTGCTGAGCAGCGTTTGTCCGGGCAATACTTCCAGTTTTGTTGGTTTTATGACCGGCCGCGGTTGCTGGTTGCTGACGCTGTGCTCCTGGGGCTGCTTGGTTGCCCTCAGGCGAGTTCGGGCAGCTGACCCGGTGGCGTCTACGTTGATTGCGTGCAATTGATACATCTCCGTTGCATTCGTGTGTACACGAGGTCGTGCTACCGGTGGTGGACGAAAAGGCTGTGGCTTTGTAGGCTCATCTGGTGGCTGTGGTTGGCGCTTGGTATGGCGGCCCGATGGGTGTGGCATTCCGCTGACTACGTGTTGGATTTCGTTTCCCTGGAAAGAGATGAGCAAGTGGTCTAGGATTGTGTTTATTTGGGGAAGTGGGTATGCGTCTGGTATGCTTGCTGCGTTAAGTTGCCTCTCGGTTAGCATAGCAAGATGATCGGTGGGTGCCTGTGTGCTTAGGCGTGTAGCGGTTAGGGGTTGGCCATCTATGGTGATAGTCAGGTCTCGCTTCCTTAAGAAATCCATGCCTAAGATGACATGTTTCGAAAGCGTCGGTAGAGCTGATACAAGTAGTCGCGTAGACTTGTTACCCTGCTCTATTGTAACAAAATACATTTTCGTGCTAGGTATATACGTCTGGTTAGCTAGCTGAATGCGACGGGTCTGGCGTCTGGCTTTAATTTGGTGTTTATCTAGATGACATTGAAGTTCTTTACCGATATATGTGAGCGTGGCTCCGGTGTCCACCAGAGCTTCTATCTGCATGCCTGCGACAGTAATGGGCAAATAATAACGGCCATCTTGTTTCCCTTCTGGGTACGGAATCGTTGCTTTGAATGCTATTGTACTAGATTTGTACGGAGTAGCTCGCACCGTCGCATGTGTAGGACAATTGCAGTCTCGAGATATGATTCCGTCGCGTCCACAGCGAGAGCAAAATATTCGCTGCTGGTTGCGACATTGGTGCCTTCGGTGTCCCGGATGCTTACATCGCCAACAAACTTTCTCGCGGCAATACTTAGTACTTACCGCCGTCAAACAGTGATTGGTGTTTCTAGCTTGCCTGGCCTCCTCGCTTCTTAACAATTCGTATTCTTCGCGTTCGCGTCTGGATGGCCAACACATAATCCTTTGCTTTCTCTCTGGGTAATTGCTTGCGCTTGTGGATGGTTTCTTCCAGATGTGCAAGATGTCGTTTCGGTAAAAAGAACCGTTCAGCCTCGTAACGAAAGTGGACCAACGTGTTGATGACATTGCGTTTTATACGAAACCATTGCAGCGCTTTGTCTTGCAAAATTTCCGCCATAGTTGCAAGAAGCTGGTTATTTGCTACAGAGTAGCATTCGGCTAGTTCTTCGCATCGCTCCAGAAAGTCGTGTAAATTTTCGCGACCGCTGTAGCGTATGTTCCATCGCCACACGGAGTTTGGCTCAGCTCGCTACGGAGATCTGCTACGGTGCGCCCTTCGACAGCGATGTGGTGTCGTCTGCACTCGGTGACTAATCGGTCCTTCTTTAGCCAATAAATCCAACTGGTCGTGTCCGTCTCAAGCATTAGAGCCTTATTCGCTGGAATACTGCGATGCTTATGATTGTGTGGGGGGCGCGGCGAACCTGAGTCATGAGCGTTGGTGACCGTTTCATGTTTTTCACTGTCACTCATAAAGTCAGGTCCCTGCTCGGGCGCCATTTCTAATGGGGTTTCGTCCATAGCTGAGGTATGCTCAGCCTCTCCAGGGTCAGCCTTGGGACCCACGAACCCTTAGCAAAGAAAAGTGTTTACCCTCGTAACGATGTATCCACACCCCCTTATGTGAACAGCTAGATCAGCGTGTATTTGTACGGCGAGTTAGATGGAAGCGAGCGAAATTGGCCCGCCAGGCGTTGATGCTTGGTGAAGTTGGCACGGTGGTTTATACGGCGGTGATGATGGAAGCGAGCGAAATTGGCACGCCAGGCGTTGACGCTTGATGAAGTCGGCACGGTGATTTATACGGCGGTGATGATGGATGCGCGCGAAATTGGCGCGCCAGGCCTTGACGCTTGATGAAGTCGGCACAGTGATTTATACGGCGGTGATGATGGAAGCGCGCGAAATTGGAGCGCCAGGCGTTGACCCTTGATGAAGTGCGCACGGTGATTTATACGGTGGTGATGATGGAAGCACGCGAAATCGGCGCCAGGCGTTGACGCTTGATGAAGTCGGCACAGTGATTTATACGGCGGTGATGATGGAAGCGCGCGAAATTGGCGCGCCAGGCGTTGACGCTTGATGAAGTCGGCACGGTGATTTATACGGCGGTGATGATCTTCTGGCGCTGCCTATTGCTGGGCGACCGTCCTCGCTGGCGAGCTGGAGAAAAAGGAACGCGTTCGGTGTGAAGTGCTTGCTTATATAGTGAGGTAAGTTGTGTGCGTAGCTTTGGTCAATGCGGTGAGGTGAACTTTACTACGTGCAGGATAGTTCTAGTATGGTGGAATGCTCTATGTTGATGTATGGGAGGGTAAATGATGTACCGTATTGAAGTATTTTTATATATATAGACATATATATATATATATATATACAGTAGCGTGCATAACTGAGTAAATGATTACCAATGTTGCACATATAATTATATAAAAATGTTAATAATACATCAATTTAAACAAAACTTTCAGAATTTCTTTATTTTTATTGTATTAAAAAACAGAAAATATAACACTAAAGATAAGAGATCAACTTTCTTAAATAATGAAGTAATTCAAAGTATACTAATATTTACTCGGTTTTGCTCGTTTTGCAATAACCATAATAACTTATTAATTTTTAATATTTTGTCCACAATCCTTTATTTTTAATTACGCTTTTTATGCGTGTTGGCATACTCTCAACTAATTTTTGAATAAATTCATTCGGTATTTTGTTCCATTCCATTTGTATGCGACTGTACAGCTCATCTAGGTTTTTCGGTGCTCTTTCGTACTTTCCCAATCGCATTTTCATTATTGCCCATAAATTCTCAATGGGATTGAGATCAGGACTTTGTGCAGGCCATTCCATCACCAAAAATTTTTGAAGCGCCAACCATTCCTTCACAATTTTAGCGGTGTGTTTGGGATCACCGTCCTGCTGAAACACTACTTCTTCTTCCGGGTACTCGCTTTTGTCTACAAAATCGGGCAAGTAGGTCTTTAATATATTAAGGTAATCTTCTTTTTTCATTATTCCATCGATTTTATGGATTGGTCCAATATGCCACCATGTGAAGCAGCCCCACATCATCAAGCTGCCTCCGCCATGCTTAATAGTTTGCTTCACGTGATGCCTTTGAATCCTTTCATTGGGTCGCCGCCAGTAATAACTTTTTCCATCCGATTGAAAACGATTTATTTTCACCTCGTCAGACCAATTCCAATTTTTATGGCTTTTGCAGAAACTGAGTCGTGCTTTTCTATTTTTCTCAGATAATGCCGGCTTTTTTTTTCTTACTGCTGACTCAAAACCAATCCGATTCAGTGCTCTGCGTGCTGTCCATTCGCTTACATCCTTATTTATAGCTTTTGCGGCCCTTTCTGGTGTAGCTGTGTTGTCCCTTTGCATTTCCCGGATCATTAGGCGTGCATCTGCGTCCGTGAGCAATTTTGGTCGGCCACCTTTGTTTGTTTTCCGGACAACATTTCGCCTTTTTTGCACGTTGGTTACAGTACGCTGGCTAACACCTAGTTTATCTGCAATTTGCCTAGACGAGAGATCATCTCTTGTCAATGTCACGATGCTGTTTTCTAATTCAACAGATATTTTCTTCATTTTTTTTTTAAGTAGACGTTATCTCGTCAAAAAACTTTAAAAAAGTGAAACATGTGTACAGAAAATGCAACTGAATAAGTAAACGAAAAATAGTGGTAAATCCCCGTTATGTTGATCACGCGATCGTTTTATTTTTTCCAATGTGCAAAACGTGCAATTCTGAGTAAATGCGGCATTGCAAAGATTTCGTTAGAAAACTGGTCGTTCCAATTTTTTTTCATAAACGCGATAGGAGGCCTTTGTAAGAGGAAAAATAAGTGAACAAATTCCAAAAGTTTTGTTAGAATTGATGAAGTACTAAAATTTGTACGGGACCATACATGCAGTATTGATAACCATTTACTCAGTTATGCACGCTACTGTATATAGACATAAGATTTAGGAATTCTTACAAATGCACTGCTGTTATGGCTTTATGTCAACTTCAGTAAGATGAATCCAAAACATTTGGATAAACAATATTTTTTGTTTTTAAATTTGGAGCATGAATAAACAAACGGCTGGGGGTACCGACTCTGGAACAGGCAACATAAAGTTGGCCATGTGAGAAACATGATTCCTCCAAATTCACACCACAAACGTTAAGTGTTTGCCCTTGAGCTTTGTTGATGGACATCACAAATGATAAACGCACAGGATATTGTAATCGTTTGAATTCAAATGGCATATCAGTTGGAGTCATAGAGATACGCGGTATTAAACAAACTTCTCCTTTTGATTTACCAGTTAAGATCGTAGCTTCAATCAAATTTGGCAATACATTTTTCACTGCCAATCTGGTGCCATTACACAGTTTTGGTGGATTAATATTTCGCAATAATATAATCAAAGAAGCCGCTTTCAGATTCAAGCAATACGGTGGCATACCAGCCGGTTTTAATGAATTCAGAAATTCATTTGGATAATTCATTGCCTCATCTTGATTCATAGCACTGTCAATTGATTTATATGTCGTGACTACGCCTGGGAGTTTTGCTTGAATTTGAAAATTAATGCATTAATATGAATGTTCTTCGGTAATTCGGTGCTAAAATGGCGCGTTCTCTCAACCAATCATGGTTTCTGTAATTCTGAAGAATATTTGGAAAACACATTCAATCAATTCATCTATCGATTTCGTAATTGTACAAAAATTGTTCGGTACAGTGATCAATCCGTTGGTTCTGTCGATTTGTATTTTGCCATCACCAATTTGTAACAATTGTTCTGAAAACTCATGGGCAGCTGGATCATTTTGTAGGTGAATACGCATATTAATGTTCAGTGTCAATTTTTGTACATATCTCCAGAACTGATGACTTCAAACAGGCATTTATTTCATCAGCAGGAGTTGACCGAGGAATGACAGGCAATGTTTGTCGGAAATCCCCTGGCTGTAATATCAAAGCATCACCAAAAAGCTGTTGGTTACCACGTAAATCTTGCATTGTTCGATTAAATGCTTCTAGTAATTTTTTATTCGCCACTGTACACTCATCCCATAAAATAATTGACCTTAATCGCAGAACTTTTGCCATAGCAGAATTTCTTGAAATATTGCAAGTTGGAGTTTCAATCTCCTGTATATTCATTGGCAATTTTAATGCAGAGTGTGCTGTCCGACCACCTTCTAATAATGTAGCAGCAATTCCCGAAGATGCAAGTGCCAATGCAATTTTCAGTTCCGATCGAATAGTGGCTAAAATCAGTGATATAACGAACGTTTTGCCTGTACCACCAGGTGCATCCAAGAAATATAACCCACCTGCATTATTGGAAATGGCTTGCATCATTGTGTCATAGACATGTTTTTGCTGAATATTCATTTTGGTTATATTCGATTGTACAAATAAACGCAAATCATTAGAATTGAATTCCTGCTCACGTTGCAATTCACGATCAAACAGATCATGCATGTCACGATTTGGTACGGTCATACCCAATTGTACTAATGTTTTATTTGCAATCCGTAGACACCTATCTTCATTTATTATCAAGGCTTCGTTGTACATTTCCAAAGTTATCAACAAATCAGGATTCCTTGCATGATGACGCATACGAATTAAAATATCTTCTGCAATATTATGTTTATATTTGTTATATAGTTCAAGTAGATTTGATGGCATACATGTTGATAATATAACGGCAATAAGCATTCGTATTTGTTGAGGATGAGCCCAAATAGATGCATCATGAATTGTTGAATCGCAATGAGCGTCATCCTTCAACAAATGCAAAAGTTGGCATGCTTCACGGTATGTTTCACACAAATGACCGTTGACTGTTCTCATTTCTTGAAATGATTTTGGGCCATTCACGTTAACTAATAACAATCTCAAATAAAAACACTCAACTTTGTTTCGATGTACTGTATATATTCTGCCAATTGCATCTGTTTGGAAAATGTCAGGATGCCCATGAACCGCTTTTCCTTGTTTATGTCTTTGAAATTTTTTCAAAGACACATTCCATGTGTAATACTGAGGCACTTCAGAATATAACAAAGTTATCGCAAATGTATCAGTTTCGCATAATTTGAAAATGTTTTTAACGATTAGGAATTTCAGCTGATATAAGGTTATCGATTTTATGCGGAGTTACTTTATGGACCAGCCAAATTAGTATATGTGCGTGCGCCAATCCCCTTTTCTTCCATTCAATGGAGTACATATGGCAACGCACCTCCCCAAATACATATAATATCGCAATTAAATCCGTAATTGCTTTACATTTTTGCCGAAAAACACGCGCAGTAATGTCATGACGATCGGTTGACGACTGTCCTGCAAATAAATTGTTTTTGATGTCATTACACTGCGGATTACATGTAAATGTAATGAACAGATCCGGTCGACCGTATTTTCTTACATAACACATTGCGTCTAGTGCATATTCGTTCATATTCCGTGGGCTACCAATATACGAAGATGGCAATATAGTTAAACGTCCGATGTCATTAATATTAGCATCATTCGCTATCGCACCTGGCAAATGAATATATTGTTCAGATCTTAATTTTGCTTGGTTGAAACGACATCTCAAGATATAATTTTGTTCTTGTGGACGAACCATCAATCGATAAGAATAAAAATTCATGGCACTAACTTTTTTTTGTACATGTAGACCTTAAAATGAGTGGAAAATGTGACTTAAGAAATTTCTACAAATGATGAAATGTCAACACACTGAAAATTGAAATATTGGGTATTGTAATGCGTCGTAACTACGATGAAGTTCCGAAACACGTTGCAATTGGTCATTTCTACGATGAAGTATAATATCACGCGATTGAAACTAATCACCACGAATTACAATTACAACCTCATCAATTGTCGGTGCATTGAATCGCCTTTCATGCTCCACAAAAGGTGTTCTATGAGCCCTTATTACGATTTTGTGATGATCAGAGGGCATACGATCGAGAGCAATTTTGAACAATTGAACTAATGCGTTATGCTGATGGAAAAACCTTTGTAGCTCGCAAATAATTTCTCGTCCAATTCACGATTTTCATCACCAATAAAATAAATTTGCAAAAATTGATAATCAGCGTCGGGATATGGCAATAACGAACCAGCTTGATGATAAATTTGGCCCTGAATCTGCAACATGTGTGCAATTTTAGGTATATGTTGCATAATAATTTTTAAAACTATAGAATACTTTTATGATTCAGATTGATTGGGACAATCCTGTTTAAGTATTTACCTTTGTCCTTCAAGACAGAGTCAGATGACCGTTCTTTATTAAAATCAAAATGCGACTGCTCGCTTACATGTTAAAATGAACTTATTCAAAAATGAATGAATGAACATATAAAGAATATATATACAGTGGAACGAATAAAAATGAATCTATATTGTAATAGATTGTAGGGCTGCCAATCGTCACAAATATGGTGATGACAGCTCGGCCTCTCCTGACATTAACTCGTCCCGAGTTATTCGTCATTAATAGCATCTTCAGGATCACCATCATCGTCTATTTCGGGAAATAAGGCACACCACGGTTTCATCTTGTCGGATGTTGCAATTTGACTGTAGTGACGTTGTGTCCGCTGCATGCCTTCGATATCTTCAACGACGTAACGATCGAACCTCAATACTTTCTTAACCACGTAGGGACCTTTATATTTCGGGTGTAACTTCTTCGACTCGCCCGTGTTTGGAGGAGGAGCTTCGACCAGCACCAGCGCCCTCTTCGTACCGTACTGGTTTGGTGTGACGTGCATCAAATTTGGCCTTCCACTTAACTCGTGCCAATTTGATATTTCGTATAGCTTCACTTCGTCGACCATTCATTTGCAGATGTTCTTTTTCGTTCTGGATCGCTGCTAGCATCAAGTTACCACTTAAGTCGCGTAGAAGAAAGTCGTATACCAAATCAATCGGCGCAAACTTTGTTGTCGCGTTCACCTTAGTATTTAAGGACCATTGCAGCATACGAACATGTGTATCCCAATCTTTCGCCTCACTGATCGATGCTCTCAAAAATGCCAATACTGCTTGATTAACCCTCTCTGCCAAACCATTCGAACGTGGTGTACGCACAGCTACCTTAATATGTTGTATCTTGTTTACCTCGCAATAGTTACCAAATGATGCTGACGTAAATGCGGTACCTCTATCTGTTACAATTCG